>NC_089586.1:5059371-5359371 GCF_019320115.1 Miscanthus floridulus
TCTGCCCGCAGCTCCCTCCATCGTCAAGCCTTCCGATAGTAGTTATTGGTTCGTTCGTCGATAACATCCCGTGCAGTAGTGCCTCTCTCTCGATCTGTCTCTCGATCTTTCTAGCCGCAAGCAGGCAGGTGCAGTGCAGTGCACTGCAGATAGTAGATCGATCGTCCATCCAAGCTAGCAAAGTAAGCAGGTCGAAAATGGCGTTCATGGGTACTACTCGTGGTGGTGGTGATAGCAGCAGCGGCCGGCGTGTGCTGGTCCTCGACCTCGGCCTCTGCCTGCTGCTGGTTGGTGTTGCGCAGGCGGTGGAGTTTGAGTTGCTGCCTGATGCTGGTAGCATTGATCCGATGATGCTGCCTAAAATGGATGGTGAGCCGCCGCGGGAGTGCGCGACCCCGGTGAGCGTGGAGGAGGCGTGCCGCGGCGCGTCGGAGACGCACGCCGGCGTGGACTACGACCACTGCATGGCGTCGCTGGGCGCCGACCCGCGCAGCAAGGAGGCCGGCAACAAGAACATGCACGGGCTGGCGGTGCTGGCCACCAAGATGGCCATCGACCACGCCGCCAGCACCGAGTCCAAGATCGACGACCTCGCGGAGCTGGAGGCGGAGTCGGCGCCGCAGGCCCGCCGCGCCCGCTTCAACCACTGCCTGGAGCAGTACGGCGGCGCCGCCGACCTCCTCCGCGACGCGCTCGACAACCTCAAGGCCAAGATCTACGGCAAGGCCATGGAGCAGCTGACCGCCGCGATGGGCGCCTCCGAGAGCTGCGAGGACGCGTGGAAGGGCGAGGAGGAGCAGCACCGTGTCCCCGTCGCCGCGCACGACAGGGAGTACGGACGGATGGCGCACATCGCCTTCGGATTCACACACGCCGCCGCCGCATGAATCATCATATCATGCATCCATGAACGCTTCTCTTCTTCTTGTGCATCCATCCAACATCCATCCATCATGCATCCGGCCGGCCGGCCGGCCATCATCTCCGTCGACTCGCCGGATGGATGATCCCTACTTGCAAGCATGCATGCGTCCAGTAATATACATATATATATAGTAGTATATTCATATATCTCCATTATATATGCATCCATCTCTGCTAGCTCTTGTTGCATGCATTGGTTCCTTCATCATATATTCCATGATCCTATTTAATTTTGTGTGATTTTCTATTTTTTTCTTATGTATGTGCTGCTGTTGGATATATACATACGTTGTGTAGGGTTTCCTCATCAGATGAAGAGAAACACAAGGAATAAAAGCCTTATTCATTTATTATTAATAAGTTGTTCATCAGTTTTTTTAGAGATATATCTGTTGATATGTTTTATTTATTATTTTGTTCTTTACATGCATGCACACCTTTTTTTTTTCTTCTTGAAACACATTACAGACGCTAGATGCTCTAACAAACATACATGAACGTACACTCAACCCTGCGACCCTACTGAACTTTCACTTTTTATCTCTATTTTTCTTTTTGCTGCCAAGTAAAGAAATTGTAACCATAGTCTCAGAAAAGGAAAAACCAAACAAAATAAAACATGTTGTCTTTTACTGAAAGAATAATTAAAGATAAACATTAAAACATATATCAATACATACCGCTGAGACATAGGCTCAAATCCACATGGATATGTTCCACCGCAAGTACGTGACCTTGTTGCTCTAATTGATCCTACTGTGGTTCCGTGGTTGCACAACAAACTCTGCATATATTCAGTTGCATGCAATCGAGGGAGGATTCGCAAGGAGAAAATTGCAACGACCTCGAGCAACAAACGATCCAACAGCAGGTTGCTTGCACGCTTCAGCGATCGACCTTGCATTGGCTGGGATCGGAGCTAGCTAGGGACAAAGCACCAGGCACATGACCCTATTGCTTTCTTCGGTCGATCGGGTCCTCTTGAAACTAATTTGCCGACGATCCATTCGTCCAAATGCAATCATTACTCTGCTTTGGCAGCTTAATTTGCTTAACAATGTAATTCATATATACTACTCCCTCCATTTTCAAATTAGAAGACGTTTTGGCTTTTTAGATACGTCTTATAGTTTGGAATGGAACATATACGTAGCAAGATGAACGAAACCATACTTAACCAAATCAACAAGGCAAATGCAAATAAGGAAGGATCCCGTTTTCTTTCGCTATCACCAGGCCGGCTCACTTGTAACACGTCACAAATTTAAACCTCCCAAACTACATCAAAAAGAACTTGCCAAACAAACTACTTGTTTGTTGTCCACCAAAGTTATATATGCACGGGACTCCAACAAGTAGCAGATGATAGTAGCTAGCATGCAATTACAATGCACCATCAAAAGATGCCACCACCACCATCTTGCTATTGCTCCTGTGTCTCTGTTCCATTCTTCTTCTCCTCCTTGATAACAATAACAATCCTCCTCCTACAACAGAACAATCCCTCAGCTGCAGCTGCAGCCATGGCCACCACCAACACAAAGTTTGGGTCGTCGCCGTTGACCGACGTCGTAACGGACACTTGCGAGAGATGCAGCCAGGGCAACCCACAGGTGAACTACACCCTCTGCGTCTCGTCTCTGTCGTCGGACCCTGAGAGCAGGCAGGCGGACCTGCACGAGCTCGCCATGATCTCGGCCAAGCTGGTGAGGTCAGGCGCGGTACCGTGGGCATGGAAGCCAAGATGGCGGAGCTCAGCAGGAAGGAGAGGCCATGCATGTTATCCCCGGAGGCCCTGCCTGGAGGCGTGCATGGGGGTGTACCACAACTCCCTGTACGACCTCGACGCCTCCATCGCAGCCATCCAGGAGAGGAGATATGCGGGGCGCCAAGACGTCCATGCCCGTCACCTGTGAGGATGAATTCAAGGAGCAGGGCTTGGAGCCACCCATGAAAGCAGAGAGCAAACACCTGTTTCAACAGGCGGTCATCACCCTCGCCATCATCTCCCTTCTATGATACATACAGCTACTACTGTGCAATAGTGCAAACTCCAATATAAGTATTGTTTATCTACAATATATGTTTATCAGCATGATATTATGCTTGCAAGAAACCTGTATGTAAGACAGAAGTGGTGCTAATTAATTGGTATATATGCCGATCAATTCTCCCGCGGTCCCGCCTGATGTTTCCATTTTATTTATATGGGCTATTTACCAGTTATACATGCATTCTACGTCTAAACCAGACAGTAGTGATGCTAATTAATTGCTTGCTAGCTCTTGACAAATAACAGCACCTATGTAACATGGACCAAGCCTACAACAATCCAACTTTACAAGGACCTCCACAAACCACCATTCTTTAGCTTTGCAATATAGAGCTATATATCCTTCAGTTAACTTCAGTCGTGGAACAACATTCATCGCTTGCGACTCCTAGCAAAAATTAACAAACACACATGAGGACAACCGTTCATTAATGGCCTATTACAAACATTGCACCACAACTCCAACAAAGCAGCGCAATACGGCAATACCTGGAACAAAAGCTTGCAAGCATATGGCAGCCTCATCTTGGCCATATTTTCCCCGTTCTTGCACATTGAACAGTGCAGAGTCTTCAGTTTGTGATTGTAGTACCCCAACAAGCTAGCCACACTTTCTGCAAACCTGCCCCCAACATTCAGATCCATAAACAATGTGAGCCCACAGCCAATGCCCAATACAAGTGCTTTGTGATGGCACTGGTCAAATAAATCTAAAATCTACCATGTCATGAACAATGTAAACAGGGTTAACTCTTTTGAAATGCTCGTCCATTAACGGATTAACATCTAATACATCAAATTTATTTTCCTGGACAGAGCCTTAAATGCTTAGCCACCTGATATTGTGTTAGGTTTCATAACCATACTAATCCTAAAACAAAATCATGAGCAATTATGCCCCTTGATCAATTCCAGCTTCTTCCAAAAGGAAACAAACTACTACTTCGAAAATCACCTGAACTTGATATGGATCACTGGATAGCAAAAGATGTTCAAAGATGAGCATGCTAGCACCATATGCAATCAAACAATCACGCTCCATTTCACCAAGACGAAGACCTATAAAAAAGAAAATATTAAGCAAGGGCAAACAAGAAAGGGTACAGGGGCAAAGTCATATAATTGCAGAATATTATAGTGTTGCAAAACCCCCATTGCGACTTCGCCCTTCAGTAGGTTGCCCGGTCAATAACACTCGTAGTCCACTAGCTCGAGCATGCATCTTATCAAGAACCTGGAGAATTCACATGTCAACAAAATTGTTTACGGATTCGGCACCACCAAGTTTTCTTGTAATGTGTTTATAAACCTAATAAATTGCAATGTTATGGGAGTACTTTTCAGTGAGAATATCCATGGCGTTATCTTTCACCCCTGTTACTCATGGGCATACAGATAACCAGAGTTTAAAAGGTTAGATTAGACAAGTCTCAGAACAAAAGTACAGCATGACAAATGGCAGGTTTAGAAAACAAGGCCTCAATTAAAGCCAAGCCCCCCCCCCCCCCCCCCCCCCCCCCCCCCAAAAAAAAAAAAAAACAATATAGATAAGCTATCCCTACCATGTGCTTCAGTTTCTGATAGTAGATTGGCCCCATGAATATGTATGCCTCCGGAGGATGACCTAGAATGCCTGAAATGGGGAGGGGGTCCAAAATCAGCTCTGAAGATCCATTGCAGGCCCAAGTAGCGAGGATGCTCACAATACATAAAGGAAGCCATCTAATGTTTAAGAAATAAGAAATATGATGTTGTTCCACAGAAATTTGCATAATTAGAATAATGTAATATAAGACAGCTACAGAAGCTGTAGATCCCACCATTTATCTAGATTTCCTAAGTGGATAATATAACTATAAATTTGTGTATGTTTACAAACTATTTTGATCCAAAATACATGCAGTATTAGAATTTGGAATGCCAAACTTTTTTTTTTTTCACTTCGAGAATCAATACATAAACAAATACATAGGTTCACAATTAAAAATAGATGTTAATACATTCATCATGGAAAGCATTTTCAAAATTCCTAATTACCTTTATTTGCAATCTCACATTTTTTTTGTTGAAATTATTGATCAAAGTTCCACCTTGTCGACCATGTTAATGTCCTAAATGACATTTACTTTTAATTAGAGGGACTAAAAATTATCCTTTGTAATTTTCCATTAACCTAAGCATACATTGGTTTGTATCTAACCTATGTTTGCACACTGGCAAATAACATGATTTGCAGATTTGGTGGAATAGCAAATAACATGAAATTTTAAAGCTTGTCAGCATTAGAATTTACCCGAGTACAAGAAATCTTTTCCGTTATAGCTGAAGCCATGCTTGATTAGAGTATTGCTGGTATAAAAGAAAAAAAAAACAGTGTTAAAAAGATCAATTAGACAAACTTGAGGTGTCAGTATGACAGAAGTATACCTTATGTCTTCAACCTTATCAGCATTCCCACTTGGTTCACCAAATGCACTGCCATAATGGAATCGACCATAAGATACACCAGCCTTTCCACCGATAAGTTCAATCATTTTACCTATAGTCATACGACTGATGAGGCAAAAAGAAAAAAATGAGTCAAATGGGATGGAATAAAAAAATTGTACACTTAAACAAAAGATAACAATCTAGTTATATATAACCAAATTCAATTCTGGCCACAAATTTACAGAATTTGAATTTGATCCTTTTTTAGGTCCAGAGTTTCAAATTCTGCAGAACAGATATTATAGAGTGGAATGAACTATATAATAAGATGCATGGGAAATGTAAGATAAAATACGGTGAGTCTTTGAGAACCATTTTTTTTAATGTGAGCTAGATTGCCTTAACATTCGAGATTTCTTCCCTGCTCACGTCTACACGCTCAAACTCATGGAGCCTTAGTTATTTTGCCCATTTCATAAAATACAAAGGTCAACCAAACAGGCCATTTTTAGATTACTACCTTTTTAGAACAAGTCAGTGTTCAGAGCATATGTCAAACTTAAAATGATCTTAAGATGCAAGGAGTCCACTAAACATATCATGTCCATTATCCAACTCTTTGAAGAATAATCTGAAGTGATACAAACAAAGAAAATTACAGGTTCAATTCTAAATTGGATATTCTCAAGCAAAGAATCGAACACAGAAACCAAGTTTTATATTAAATTAGAGCATAGCAGAATAAGACATGAACAAACGTTCCATAAGTAAAACGGTTACACAAAATACAAATACTGCATCCAAAGGCAAATTAATGTTCATGGGAGCAGGAACTTTCTCATAGGCAAATTACGAGATATCAGGTTAGGAAAATTAACGAAGAGCTAAAACATGTAGAGAATGTAACAAAACTGATGTCAAACCTAGGGAATCCATGTGGATTCATAATTAAATCAGGACATATTCCTCTCTCAGAGAAGGGGAAGTCTTCCTGCTGAACAATGGTGCCACAAACACCTTTCTGCCCATGTCTGCTACTAAATTTATCACCAACCTGGCTCGAAAATAGGAAGGACAAATTTAAATACATCTTTATACAGTTGAAACCAAGTGAATGCAGCAAATAAGCCATACCTCTGGCCTCCTTGTATGGCGGATAATGCATTTAATAGACAGTTTGTCATTTGTATCTGAACAAAGCATTACAAGATCTACAACAGTAGTCTCACCATCAACGCCTTTGTAAGTGGCTGGTGTGTTCTTGTAATCCCTAGGTGGTAGATTTTAGTAAGACAATAAAACACATATAACACTCATTCAACATAATCAGAACCTCTGAGCAATAAAATAGAAGACAGAAGTATGGAACAAAACAAAGAACGAAAAATATAAAAGGGGTGGATGCTCACCTGCTGTTAACGGTGCACCTCTTTTATTGACATCCATGGGAGTTTGCTTGTTCACATAGATATCATGAGTGGAATTATTTGGCCAGGTGCAGCAATACCATCTTCATCCAGTGCCTGTGAATAAGTTACGTTTGAAAATGGAAGGGAGGAATAAAGACAGAGAACAAAGAAAAAGAAACAAAGCACCAAAAAACACACACAACAAGAACGTGGAAGAAAACTGTTGCAATGCTCTCTTAATTCCTTGGGCACATTCATCATTTTCTACGTGATAATTCCTAAAAGTTTGAACCCAAGGTGTCTGCCAATTTAAATTACACTCAAGGTTATAACAGAACAAGAGTATTCTAGGATGACAGTACATATAAAGTCATAGGAGAACAGATGAGGACAATTTTAGATAGCCTCAAGAACAGAAGTCAAGGAAATAATGCACAGATTCTATAAACCTCAGCACATCACTACACAGAATAGTTTCCCTTCAAACAAATTCAACTTGCTTAAAGTATTCCTCCAGAAGTCAATGAATTTGGTTTTGTTCTGTGAAACTTGTTTCCTTCTGTGATCCCTATAGTCCAAACAGAACAAAAGCAATTACTGAGACCTTCACAGCCTACAAAAGTTTCTTATGACAACCCCCACCCCCCACCCAAAAAAAGAGGAAAAAGTCTACATCACCCCCTAGCCTTTAGCACTATGGCTACTTCACCCCCTGAAGTTTGAAACCAGATAACAAGCACACTAAACTTTGACAAACCGTTTAATTTACCCCCTATAGTGGTTTTGCCTTCTGGTTTTGCCTATGTGGCTTTCCAAGCTGGACCTTAGGGACACGCTGGCCCTGGCCCGTTTTCTGCTGCGTTGTTTTTGCGGCTTGCACGGCGGCCTGCAGTCCTGCGTATCGGCTTTCAGGAAAGCGAGCGAGCACCAATGGCAGAGGGCCGCTGGTTCAGTCAAGGCGCAGTTCGTGCAGTGTGCTTCATAGGTGCATGACGAGCCCCGCCACTTCCGCGCCTGCCTTCCTCGCGCTCAACTGCCTCGAGGACCCGTTGCTGGAGCACGACGCCCTGTCCGGCGCCGCGGCCATGGAGCACGCACCACTCTCGGCGCTATCCGTGGGCTGCGTCGAGACCGCCGCCGCCGTGCTACTCCCCTCGGTCGCCTTCCTCCCGCACGCCGCGCAGCGCCGGCTTCAGCCATGGCAGCTGCTGCTCTACCTCGGCTCGCCGGCCCGCGCCGCGGACACCGCCGCGGCCGCCGAGCTCGCCCGGCGTTGCGCACCTTGCAGCTGTAGGTGTCCCCGCTCGACCTCGCGAGGGCGAAGTACGGGGCGCAAATGGCGCGTGTGGCATCCTGGATCTCGCGCGTGTACAGGGCAGGGCGCAGTATGGGGCTCGACCTCACGCGTTGCGGGTCTAGGTGCTCCTCCACCATGTTGCTCCGGATCTTGTTCCACACCCACCCCACGATGTCCTGCCCCTCGCCGAACTCCGCCTCCACCGCGCGGTGACCCGTGATGAGCTCCATCAGCACCACGCCGTAGCTGTAGATGTCGCTCTTCTGGTCCACCTTCAGCGTGTACCCGTACTCTGCAAACATTGCCATTGCAATTGCATGCGCCAGAACAATCGCTTCTCCGGCGGCTCGTGCAGTGCCTCCCACAGGCTGCCGTTGGGCATGAACTCATACAGAATCATGGCGTCCGCGTCGTTGTGCACGTACCCCAGCAGCTGCACGATGTTCCGGTGCTGGAGCCGCCCCAGGAGCGCCACCTCCTTGAGCACGTCCGCGTTCAGCTCGCTCGCCGACACCACGGCGTCGCCGTCCACCGGCGCCGGCCGCCATAGCTTCACAGCGATCATGGAGCGCGCGCGGGAGCTCCCGGTCGCGCCCATGCCCACCATGTTTGCCTCCTTCACGCACGCCACCAGCCCACCACGTACGTCGGCGCTCGTGAACCCAAGCCGCTGGAACGCCGTCAGCCACCACGACCACGCGCCCGACTCTGCGCCGAGACTCTCGTCGTCGCAGCAACTCGCGCCGTACCAGCGCCGGTAACCGCCCGTCGACGAACGCCGTGAACGCGGCGACGACGGCGAGCATCGCTGTGAGCCAGCCCACCGCGACGCGCCTGAGGCGCGCGCTGTTTCACTCGGCGCGAGGAGCGAGCGGTGGAAGGACAGGGCCGCACGGAGGGCGCCGCGGGCCCGGACCCGAACCCCGCCAATGCCAGTGCCGGCGATGCCCTCGCCGGTCGGGTTCAGGCCCCCACGTAGCCCACTCGCAGGCCACCGCAGGCGCCGCCATGAACACCACGAACAGGTAGGAGATGGAACTGGAGGTGGGGGATGATAGCTGGGCCCGGCAGCCACTGTGTCACTGTCTACCAACTTAGAGCGCCACGTAGCGCCATATAGGCAAAACTGGTGCCCAAAACCGCCCAGAGGGTAAAATAACTGATTTTATAAAGTTTAATGTGTTGGATACCTGGTTTTATAGGTTTGGGAATAAGTAGACCACCCACCATGCGTCAAGGAGTTATTTAGACTTTTTCTAAAAAAAAACCCACACATCCACACCCCACCACACATTTCATAGTGGGGCTCAGTTTTCTCATCACTCAACTAAAACAAAACAGTCCTACTGAGAAAAACAATAAGGATTTTATAAAATAGTTGCACAATACTGACCATGATCAATTGTAATCTTACCCGCATAGACCTTATCAAAATACCATCTTTTATCTCTCTGTGGCTTAATAATCCTATCAGACACACCATCACCGTGGTTCTCTTTAATAACTGTGTACCTACGAGATGAGAACAAAATAGTCACTATAGAAAGGCGGCACTCAGGACATGCTCCCATGTACTACCTGAAATTAAATCATTGCTATACAACGACCAAAACCTCGATCCAGGGATGATTTGTTCATTACAATGACATCTTCAATATCATAGCAACAGTGGCATTCTGCCCAGCGCCAAGCTTATCATATCCCACCTAAAAAGGAACTCTAGTAGAGCTGCAGATGAGAGACGAACCAACTCAATTGTTTTTGTTGTCAGCAGTGGATGTTGCGTGTACACAAGTAGAGCAGTGAATCTGCTCTAAACAACTGCAGCACATTATAAAAATACATTAATTTCACCACAAAAAGGGAAAACTAAAACAAGAGGACCAGAATATCACAAATCCACACACAACGCAAAAGAAAATTGATTTTATCTTATTGTAGAGAGAATTCCTTATTTGACACCAGACAAATGACCCGTTCCTTTCTTGGCCCTCAAAAAATTTCCGTTCCCTATTTGACACCGAGTTCAACTTTCGTTCCTTATACGACACTCCGTCGGGTTTGTCATCCGTGAACCGTTAACTGACATGTGGGCCCCACCACCCTTCTCCCCTTAACTAACATGTGGACACCAGACAAAACGACGGCGGCGCTTGGACGGGGCACATCCACGCGTGGAGGTGGCGGCGCAGGCGCGCTCACGCGGCCAGGGGCGCGTCCCGTCCCCGCAGCTCACCCCGCACCCGCTCCCGTCGCTCCACTTCTTCCGCTCCCTGCCCAACGGCGCAGACCTCCTCGCGCACCCGCAGCACCTCCTCAGCTGCTACGTCTCCCTCCTCCACTCCTTCGCGCGCTCCAGGGAGACCGTCGGCCCCAACGCCGCCGGCCAGGCGCGGCAGCTCGTCGCTGAGCTGCGCGTGCACGGGGACGCTGTCCTGAGGCACCTCGCGCCGGCATCGTCGGCCTCGTTGATCCGCAGCCTCGCGGCGTTCGGACTCTCCGAGGAGCTGCTGTGGGTGTGGCAGGCCATGCGCCTCGCCGGCATTGAGGATGTACTCCTGCTCCGTGCTGAGCGCCGCGATGAGCAGCGATGGCTTCTTCACCCAGAGAACGCAGCAGTCGTTGTTGGCCAGAAGCCACTTGTGAGCATTCATGCTGAAGGAGTCCACGGCTTCGGCGCCGTCGATCAAGTGGCGGAACTCCGGGCAGACGAGCGCCGAGCCCGCGTAGGCCGCATCCACGTGGACCCAGACACCGTGCGTCGCCGCGACGGCGCACAGCTCTCGGATAGGGTCCACGGGCGTGGTCTGAGTGGTTCCGACCGTCGCACACAGGAAGAGCGGGACCAGCCCGGCGTCCACGTCCGCTTGCATGGCGGCCTGCAGCTCGGTTGGCGAGAGCGCGAACATCGCGCGGCGACAATGGCGCAGAGGATGGCCTCGCACGTGGTGCCGAGAAGCGTGCCTCCTCCGCCGCCGCAGAACATCAGGCTCTCCGGCAGGTGGACCGCCTTGCCGAGCCAGTCCACGACGACCATCTCCAGCTCCGTGGCGGCTGGCGAGGCGGCCCACGTGAAAGGAACAACGCTGATGCCGGCCGTGAGGGCCTCGCCGAGGGCACCGACGGTGCTGCTGGACGCGGGGAAGTGCGCGAAGTGGCGGGCGCTCTGCCAGTGCGTCATGCCAGGCAGGATAAGGTCACGGACGTCTCGCAGCGCGGTACTGAACGCGTCAGACTCCGGACGCGACGGTGCGTTCGCGGGGAGCTGGTGGTGCATGCAGGAAGCCAGGGTTGACGCTGGGGTGCACGGGGTAGTCGTCCATGCGGGCGTAGTAGTCGGCGATGAAGTCGATGACCTGGTGGCCCTGCCGGCGGAACTCGTTGGGGTCGAGCAAGCAGGAGTGCTTCTTCTCCGGCGGAACTCGGCGATGAAGACGGAGCACGGAGCAGGAGTACATCCTCAAAGACGCCCCCCGTGACGACGACGGCGGCGTTGGCGGCTTAGGCCTGCCGTTGAAGATGGCGTTGAGGAACCCGCGAGCCGCGCACTGAGGGACGCCGGCCTCCTTGGCAGCCTTCTTCTCCGGCGCGGGCTCGGACTTCGCGGCGGCGGCGACGACGCTCGAGACGAGAGCCCGTCATAGCTGGAGCACTCGGAGAGTCGGAGAAGCTCGACGTGGTGGCACCGTGCGGCCCTGGAGCCGCTGCCGCCGCCTTGCTGCCACGATAGCTCCTCGCCGCGGGGATGGGACGCGCCCCTGGCCGCGCGAGCGCGCCTGCGCCGCCACCTCCACGCGCGGATGCGCCCCGTCCAAGCGCCGCCGTCGTTTTGTCTGGTGTCCACATGTCAGTTAAGGGGAGAAGGGTGGTGGGGCCCACATGTCAGTTAACGGTTCATGCATGGCAAACTTGACGGAGGGTCGTATAAGGAACGAAAGTTGAACTCGGTGTCAAATAGGGAACGGAAATTTTTTGAGGGCCAAAAAAGGAACGGGTCATTTGTCTGGTGTCAAATAAGGAATTCTCTCTAAGGAATAAGTCCAGATACTACTCCTAGGATAGACAATGGCTCTATTTCAATGTGCGTGATCTTGCTTCTTTCAACATCATCAAGATCCACATGCGCATACAATGCAATATAAGATTGAATTAAAATTAAAACATGTTCCCACAGTATAAATAAAGCACACAAAAAAAGCAAGCAAAAAGAGCATGATATACCAATGCATTGTTCTCTTCGTTGACATCAAGAAATTCAATCAATCCATCACGCAGAAAATCATCGAAAGTACGGATACCGCCCTAGAAATTTGTTTGTAAGACAAATAATAAATAATAAACAAATGAAATGTATCAAGAAATTATAAAATGCATAGTGCTAACCCTCAGTTCTTTCATATGATATTCTTTGACCCTTGATATCCCCTTATCAGCAATTATAAGTGGGCGACATACACGACCACCATCAGACGCAATGTGAATGCAATGCTAGAAAAGATTGTTACAAGGTTAGTACATTCAGCTTATCTTGTAAAACAATAAGAGAGCAAGGAAATATCTCAGAAGAATAGGAAAATATAAACATATGCTGATCACAAACAGCTAGTAAACAAAACCAAACTTTTCTGTACCTCGACCAAACTACACTCAAGGTGTATCCTTTGCATAGTTTCATAACGTACATTACACTAAATTATGAGACCTATAAATAATGAGAAAAGAATATGACCACTGCAAGGTTATGGAAGCAAACTTCGCTATTTTGTTTCAACATAGGTAAAGGAGGGTTGTGATATGCCTGACTAGGGGTAAGAATCTGACCGCTCATATGGAGATGAAACTCAACAACAACAACAACAACAACAACAACAACAAAGCCTTTAAGTCCCAAACAAGTTGGGGTAGGCTATGGAGATGAAACTCAATCCAAAAAAATCATTGGGGCATAACCCTCATGATGACATGTCATATCCGTGTTACGAATAAGGGAAACTGAATTGGATGATTGTACTCAGGCCCAATGGTGACTATATATAGAAGTACATGAGTAAAGATGGCAACGGGCAGAAAAAACCCGCGTACCCGCGGGCACCCGACCCAGCGAGCGCGGATACGGGCATGAATCTGTGCCCGCGGGCATGGGCACAGGTTGCTACCCGTGGCGGGTGGCGGGCGCGGGTGCGGACATGAGATTTTTCTCGCTGGCGCGGGCGTGTGAAGCTACTATCCGCGCAGATATTACTAAAAATGGCAACGGGCAGAAAAAACCCACGTACCGCGGGCACCCGACCCGGCAGGCACGGATACGGCCCGCAGGCACGGGCACGGGCACAGGTTGCTGCCCGTGGCGGGTGGCGGGTGCGGGTGCGAGCATGAGATTTTTCTCGCGAGCGCGGGCGTGCGAAGCCACTATCTGCGCGGATATTACCCGTTGCCATCTTTATACATGAGAGACACAAGAGGGAAACCCTAGACTAGGAAATTACACTAATGCCCTTGACTATTATACCTTAACATTTTGAACCCAAACTAGGTGTAAGTCGGCAAAGCATATGGAAGAACCAAATACAAGAATCAGAGCAGCATAGCCAGTCTATGAGATTTTTCCATTTCCCTTTTGGAAACAAAAGGTTCCAAAAGGGTTAATTCGGCAAGACACGAGAGGTAACATAATGATATCAAAGTATCCATGGCCACGGAAGATTATGCATCATGGCAGATGCCAAGGATCTTGAAGGGTTAGTTGCATGATCATAGTGGCACTCGCCTGTAATCAATAGGGGTGATTATGGGTCTTCTGCTTCTTCAGGTGTGTTTTTTTCCTTTTTCTATTGAAGGCTAGTTGCTCTGGTTCTCTCCTAATGAAATGATGCACAATTCTCTTGCATGTTCGGGGAAAAAACAAGGGCATCAATTTCAGATCTAGATTTAACAACCCTTCCATATTGAAAGGATCAAGATGCCCAAGAGGGAGGGTGAATTGGGCTAATTCTAAAATTCTTTGCAATATATAAACCCTACACTTAGCCCACTTCACCCCTTGTGCCTAGAAAGTGATTCTATTGATCTACCGCACAAAAGTTTAGCACCCTAAGTTCCAATCCTACTCTAGCATGGCAATTCTAAGAATGTAAAGACAAGAATTGAATTGCTCAGTTAAAGTAAAGAGAGGAGAAGGAACGTGGCGATATTTTGCCGAGGTATCGGAGAGTCGCCACTCCCCACTAGTCCTCGTTGGAGCACCCGCGCAAGGGTGCAGCTCTCCCTTAATCCACGCAAGGATCAAGTGCTCTCTATGGGTTGATTCTTCGACACTCCGTCGCGGTGAATCACCCATAACCGCTCACAACTTTAGTTGGGTCATCCACAAGCTCCGCCGGATGATCACCAAACTCCCGATCACCACCAAGCAGTCTAGGTGATGGCGATCACCAAGAGTAACAAGCAAGAACTCTCACTTGACCACAACAAGCCTAATGAGAAGGGTGGATGCACACTTGCTACTCTCTTTTCACTAATGAGGCCTTAATCTTGGATTCTCACATCTCAATCACCTCACTAGGCTCTTGCTCTCCTTGGCACTCTCAAGGGTGTTCCTTAGCTGTTGAAACAGGCAAGAGTACTCCCTTGAATGAATAGAGGAAGTATTTATACCTCCTCATTCAAAATGAACCGTTATGTGCCTAAGTCAGCATTCTGCGGGGTGATCGGATACTCCGGTCAGTTCTCCCCGCCACTAAGCTGTTAAGTTGTGACCGAACTCTGACCTACGTCCGGTCAGCACTGACCGAACACGTTTGGTCACGAAAATTGCTCTCTAGAACCTTACTGATGTGGACCAGACTCTGACACCTAGCGCCCGGTAACTTTGCTGCTCAGCGTCCGGTCAGTAGCCGGAACCTGACCAGCGTCCGATCAGCACTGACCGGACACGTCCGATTAGGATTCTCCCTCTCTAGAACCTTACTAGAGTTGACTGGACTCTGGCACCTAGTGTCCGGTCATATTTCTCTCAGTGTCCGATCGCAATCAGATGACTTCCCTTGATCAAATGAACTGACCAGACTCTACTGCCAGCGTCCGGTCACACCGGAACCAGCGTCCGGTCAACATTTGACCCTCCATTCACTTCCAACCCGAAATCATATGTGAATGAAGTTTTCTCAAATTGATCTTAGGGCTACTTAGGAGCTACCTAGTGCTAGATTTGATAAGTGTGCACCACACCTAACCCACTAGACTCACCTAGGTCAAGCTACTAGTCCATACCCCCCTTAATAGTATGACCAAAGGAAAAACAAAGTCCTAAACTACTCTAAGTGTCTCTTCAACACCAAACGACACTTAGAACTAGTCCATCCTTAATCTTGTAGTCCATCCTTTGAAAACCAAAACAATTTCCATCATAGGGGCATGACAACTATGATTGCCCAATCAATTGCCATTACCATGAACTAACTTAATTGCCTCTACAAAACACACGTTAGTCATAGTAATCCCGTATTGTCATTAATCATCGAAACCCAACTAGGGGCCTAGATGCTTTCAATCTCTCCTTTTTGGTGATTGATGACAATACAACCTCGAGTATGTAAAAAAGCTGAGGTTTTCAATATGCTTGGTTCATATAAGCTTTTGACAATAAGAACAAAAGAGTTAGGCAAACTTATATGACCCAAGCCAACATGATGTACTCAATAGATATGAAATAAGCATGAGTACAAGAAATAAAGCTCATTTGAATCGAAGTAAAGACGCGAAAGCAAAGCCAATGAGCATAACCAAGTGACATGATATATAAATAATTCAAAGTAGAGAGCACACATGTCACATATCACATAAATATCACGTATCACATAAATATCACAATCACACTTATGTAGTTCAATGCATGAAAGTAAACATGAATGCATAATAATGTATCACACATAAAAAGCCAAATGTAATAAATACGCTCCCCCTAGATATATCGCTCCCCCTATGTCTACCATACTCGATCCCTCTCCTCCTTTGGCATCAAGCACCAAAACCTAAGGGTCTATCGGTGGGGCAGCAACATACGAGTCGGGCGCTGAGTCGCGGTGAGCGATTTGAAATTGGGTAGCATCATCATCTGATCCTAAGCTCTAAGCAGTCTGACCCTCTATCGCTGGAAGTGACGCTAAAGCGGTCTGGGTCGGATCTAGAATGGGTGTGACCTATGACACTATAGGTATGACTGTAGCAGGTGGCTCTGATGATGCAACTGATAATGGGAGTGTCTCTGTAGTCCCAGTAATAGAAGCAATTGTAGAAGGACTAGGGACATGTAGCTCTGGCGGTGTAGGCTGCCCTATCAACTCACTGAATGTAGCACCAAAGCTCCTAGAAACTAGGGTGTCTGTCACAAGCATCGACAAACTCTGAGTCGGTGTGAAGCCCGAATGTAGAGGTGTGAAGGAAAGACCCTAGGCTGGCACTGGTGAAGCAAACCACTGGGACACCTGCTCTGTAGGTGAAGCGAACATGATAGCTGGTTGTCCCTGACTCTGAAGCCCACTAGGCTAAAAACCTAGAGTCACTGTAGTGGTGGTAGGCTGGCCGAGCTGAGGTGTAAGCTATGGCGGTGGAGCTCCAATAGCAGTAACGACATGCTGCATGAAACCAAGTAACTGCTACTGAATGAGGAGTTGCTGCTGCTGCATGGCCTGCTGCTGCTGCTGGATAGCCTGCTGCTATCGCTGGAATTCGTCCTATCTGGCATGAACCTATGCTAGAGCAGCTACTGTCTCCTGGGCCTGGCGAGCCTGATCCTGCCTCATTCGCTCAAGAATCGCAAGAAGAGCGGGGTCTATCTGTGGTGCCTGTGGAGCTGAGCTGGAGCCACTAGCCTCACCATCATGTCATCGTGGAGGCATCTTAGGAATAGCCTGATAATCATCATCTGAGCTGTCACTAGGATCACTCTCAACCATACCCTCCTACTATGCATCTAGTTGCTCTTCCTCTATCGCTACAATGCCCCTGATAATCTCATCCTGCTGGGCTACAGACTCTAGCACCTTTGGGCGATAGCTCGACTGGCTAGGTGTCCTCACTCTATTATGATGGAGCATCTGAGTCATGTTATAAGCTAGAAACTCTGTAGTAGCACTAGAATACTCTGCCAACATCTCAGGAGGTCTCACGGTGACTGCCCTGTGAATCATAAAAGTGATCCAGTGAGCATATGGCAGCTGCCTGTGACCTCTGAATCCCTCTACAAGTGTATCCTCCATCTCAGAAAGAATAACATCCCATATATCAAATACTGTCTACTAGATTAGGGAGTTCAGTAGCCATAGCTGAATGCGAGTCAATCCATTGTGATATCCTATTCTCAGTAGTAGGGTCCTCCTCATGATAGCATCAAGCAGTCTAGCTATAGGAGTAAGATCTCTGGGTGTCCGGCTCGACCCCTCGCCGAATGGCTCTATGAAGCAAGGCCAGATGAGATCTGTGGGAGGCACAAGACTGCCGTGAGGGCATCTAGGAGGCTCTATGTGTCCATAGCAAACCTCATGAAGATAGATGGTGACTCCCATAACCTAAGGATCTCTCTAACCCTAAAGTTCATCAGCCTATAGTCATGGCCTCTAAATGCAAAGTGTATGAACCTATGAGCTGGGTCAATCCAAAGGGTAGCTTAGAACTCATAGATCCAAGATGGAACATATTTGCCTATCCATCCAAGTAAGTCTGTCAACCCTGGCAGGTAAGAGAGATGAGGATGGATCTGCTCTCTAGTTGCTACTACAATGGTCTTAATGGAACATACTCTCTGAGATCTAAAAGCCACATCACTGTTCAGATAAGTATTGTAGAAATCCTCCTGCAGTGGTGTATAGAAACCCTCTAAAACATGTTCATCCCTCCTCGACAGGAACCAGTCCTTGAACTGCACAAACCTAAGCTGTTGCACCTGCTTGGCCGTGACGGCCCTCAAGTCTAGATGAGTCACTAGAGGTAGGCCCTGTGGTCTAGGAGGTGGACGAGAACCCCTCCTCTATGTCTCTAGCCTCGGTGTCACCTGGGTACGAGTACAACTAGAGTGGCATAACTATGGCTAAGGTGCCTGCTCTGTCTTCTCGGTCTGCTCTGCCTCTTGAGTCTGCTCTGTCTGCTCTGCTGGCTGAGCCTGCTACTGTGGCTCTCCCTAAGGCTAACTCTCCTCCAAAACAACACGCCATCCCTCAAGCATGACAGTCCCAGCTGGACTACCATGACAACGCTCTACCACCTAGACAGCAGCCCTCTATGCTGGTGAGAGCTGATCTACAATGACAACACCACTCCGAGCACCTTGTCTCTCTGCTCACTCTACGGCGACTGCTACTACTGCTGCTCTCACTATATTAGCATCTACAAACTTCTGCTTCTTTGATGTAGTCTTCTTTGTCCCCTTGCCTTTCACCTCAGCACACAAGCAAGGCAGAGGCCTTGGATCCTCATCACCTGGACCACCTCCGGCATTCTTGACACGTGCCATTGCTAGAGTGGAAAAGCACAACTGCCACTGACAAGAATCAACTATCAACTGTCACTTCTGAGGCTTGGCCTCTATCCATACTCACGAGCATGGCCCTGAGTTAACTGTCAACTACCAAAGTAACCTCAAACACACCGACTTGCTGCATGATAGAATAGATCGGATATATGAATAATTTCAATATACATCTAGAGATACGAAACCCTAAGAAGTAAGCAATAGATACGAAATTAGAAGCGAGGGCTTGCTACCTGATGAATCGGCGACCGAAGAGAAGAGGAACGGATCATGGGCACCACCAAATCGACAATTAGGGTTAGGGTTCCGATGACAGCCGATCAATCTAATGTAAGAGCGGTGGATGGCAGTTAGGGCACCTATGATGCAATATGGTGCTGTTGTAGGGAAGGCGGCGCTGGCAGTGCACGGTGGAGTAGCTAATGTGCGAGCATGGCAATGCGGATGAATGCGGGCACGGCGGCATTGTGGCGTGATTGCGGGCACAGGTGAGGTCGGCGTGGCACGGTGGTGGTGCTGCGGGATGGCACATGTGAGCGGCGCTGGCACAGGAGAGCAGAGCAGGCGTAGGAGGATGTGGTAGCGCGAGGCACACGATGGCGCGGATGAGATGCGGTGGTGCGGGAGCGGCAAAGTCAGCACAGGTCGGTGGATGTGGGATTAGGTCAACCTGGTGGTACGGTTATATGAGGTGGCCCACCCATGATGGATAAGGAAACAGAGAAGAGTTCGGAACTCGCATGATTTCTACTGATCGGACGCTCCGGTAGCAACGATCGGACGCTGCCACATGGAGTTCGGTCGACAACAGAGAGGTCCAAAACCTCCCAAGTCGTGACCAGATGCGTTCGACCACCACTGATCGGACACAGCTAGAGTCTGGCCGATCCTATCTTCATCTTCTTCGCTTGACTGGACGCACGATCACCAATTGACCGGACACAAGAAAGATATTGTTTTAGTATCCGGTCACTCCTTCGTTGCAATGGTTCACCTCTTGTGAACTGACCGGACTCAGGGAGCAGAGTCCGGTCTAGCGTCCGGTCATCCTTTTTCTGCAAATCTTCAATGTTCCTTCATGCTACCTATTCCTAATCAAGTCCCAACTTCAATAAGACCTAAATAAACACCAATTGGGACTGATGTGAGTGACCTCTCTCAAACCCTCAATTTTTTTAAAGTATTTTGCCTTAGGCTATAATTCTTTTTTTAAGAAAATAGACAATAAAAGGGTGATTGAAGAGAAATGACAAAACAACACTCATGCATATGCAATGCAATACTTGAAAGTAATTCTAGTTGCTTGTCAAGTTTGATCCAAGGTTAAGCTTCTTCACATGCTTTCCAGCGGTTATCTTAACCATGTTAGACAAGCTCTAAATACATTACCAAAAATTAAGCATGTTGTATATTACAATGCAATGCAAGGGACAACACAAGCTCATTTTCTAGTGAAGTTGCTAAAATCAAGCACATTGAGCTCATTCCACAACCGATAAAATGTTGCCTCATCTAGCGGTTTAGTGAAGATATCCGTCAATTGATCCTCGGTCCTTACACCTTGTAGTGAAATATCATTCTTAGCAACATGATCTCTAAGAAAGTGATGACGGATATCTATGTGCTTGGTGCGAGAGTGTTGAACTAGATTATTAGCAAGCTTTAGCGCACTCTCATTGTCACACAAAAGTGGTACCTTTTCTAGAGCTATACCATAGTCTAGCAAAGTTTGCTTCATATAAAGTATTTGTGCACAACAAGTACCCACGACAATGTATTTCGCTTCAGTGGTGGACAAAGCCACACTATTTTGCTTCTTGGAGGACCAAGACACAAGTAATCTACTAAGAAAATGGCACCCTCCAGATGTGCTTTTCCTATCAACTTTGCAACCGGCATAATCCGAATCGGAATAGCCAACTAATTCAAATCTAGCTCCTTTGGGATACCAAAGGCCAATGCTTGGTGTGTGCTTAAGATACCTAAGGATTCTTTTAACTGCAATCAAATGAGCTTCCTTAGGATTAGCTTGAAATCTAGCACATATACACACACTAAACATGATGTCGGGCCTAAATGCGGTTAAGTATAACAAGCTACCAATCATAGAGTGGTAGAGAGTTTGATCAACCGTTTTGCCTCTCTCATCTAGGTCGAGATATCCATTAGATGGCATTGGTGTCTTGATTGGCTTACATTCATCCATATTGAACCTTTTGAGAAGATCCTTGGTATACTTTTCTTGAGAGATGAAAATCCCTTCTCTCATTTGCTTGACTTGAAAACCAAGAAAGAATGTAAGCTCTCCAATCATAGACATCTCGAACTCCTTCGACATCAATTCACCAAACTCTTTGCAAGAATCTTCATTTGATGATCCAAAGATGATATCATCAACATATACTTGACAAATGAAGATCCCCCATCAAGCTTCTTGGTGAATAGTGTGGTGTCGACCTTCCTAATGGTGAAGCCTTCTCAATGAGGAAATCCCGAAGGTATTCATACCATGCTCTTGGGGCTTGCTTAAGCCCATATAGTGCCTTGGACAACCTATAAACATGATTAGGATATCTAGGGTCTTCAAACCCAGGAGGTTGATCAACATAGACTAGTTCATTAATAAAGTCATTTAAAAATATACTTTTAACATCCATTTGATATAATTTCATTTCATGATAAGATGCATATGCAAGGAGGATACGAATGGCTTCAAGTCTTGCACCGGGTGTAAAGGTCTCTCCAAAATCCAATCCTTCAACTTGAGAGAACCCCTTTGCAACTAGTCTTGCCTTATTCCTCACAACAACGCCTTGATTATCTTGCTTGTTGCAGAACACTCACTTTGTTCCAATGACTCTTGCACCTTGTGGTCGCTCTTCAAGAGTCCAAACTTCATTACGGGCGAAGTTGTTCAACTCTTCATGCATGGCATTTATCTAATCGAAATCTTGAAGAGCTTCTACATTCTTAGGTTCAACACAAGAGACAAAAGAGTGATGTTCAATCAAAGAAGCAAGTTTTTGAGATCGAGTCATTACACCCTTTGATGGACTCCCTATGATGAGATCTTGTGGATGAGCTTGTAGTAGAGGTGAGTTTCTTCTATCAACCACTTGAGGGGGAGGTTGTGGAGCATCAACATCTTGATCTTGTGCCACCATTTGATCATGGGAGACATGAGTATCTTTATTTTCTACTCTCCCATCTTTATCACCATCTTGTGGCATATTTGATGAAGAAGGTGGATCAATCACTTGTACATCATCTTCATCATCTTTAGGCTTGATGTCTCTAACTAGAATGTTCTTCATAGCCTTCCTCAATGGTTCATCACCTACATCATTAAGATTCTCATGTGCTCCATGGGAGCCGTTAGATTCATCAAATTCCACATCATATGTTTCTTCAACCAAGCCGGTGGCATGATCAAATACTCTATATGCTTTGGACTTTGATGAGTAACCAACAAGGAAACCAATATCACAACGTCTTTGAAACTTCCCTAGGTGTTGCCGCTTCTTGTAGATGTAGCATTTGCAACCAAACACCCAGAAGAATGAGACGTCCGGCTTCTTCCCATTGAGCAACTCATAAGGTGTCTTGATAAGAAACTTTTGAAGGAATAGGCGGTTAGATGCATAACATGCGGTGTTGATAGCTTCCGCCATAGAGCTTTGGGTGTGTTGTACTCATCAAGCATTATTCTTGCTAGAGTGATGAGTGTCCGGTTCTTTCTCTTAACTACACTATTTTGTTGAGGAGTATATGTTGCGGAGACCTCATACTTGATTCCAACTTCATCACAATAGGCTTCAATGTTTGTGCTATCAAACTCTTTACCACTATCACTTCTAATCTTCTTGAGCTTCACTTCAAACTCATTTTGTGCTCTCTTGGCAAACTTCTTGAAGCATGATGCAACTTCGGTCTTGTCATGAAGGAAGAACACCCATGTATATCTTGAGTAGTCATCAACAATCACAAGACAATAAAGATTTCCTCCCAAACTCTTGTAAGTTGTTGGTTCAAATAAGTCCATGTGAAGGAGCTCTAGCACTCTTGTGGTTGACATGAAAGCTTTTGTAGGATGAGTGTTTGCAACTTGTTTGCCAGCTTGACATGCACTACAAAGCTTGTCCTTCTTAAATTTCACATCCTTCAACCCTCTCACTAATTCATTCTTCATAAGCTTCTTGAGTGAGCTCATCCCAATATGAGTAAGTCTTCTATGCCATAGCCACCCAAGTGATGTTTTGGTGAATAGGCATGTCTTCAAGTTAGCATCTTCGGAGGTAAAATCCACTAGATATAGGTTGTTGTATCTAAATCCCTTGAATATCACTTGATCATCATCCTTCTTAGATACAACAACTTCTTTCTCGGTAAACAAGCATTGGAAGCTAAGATCACACAATTATCCAACGGATAGCAAGTTGAAACTCAAGGAAGAAACATATAGCACATTTGAAATTCAATGATCATTTGATATTGCCACTTTGCCCAATCCTTGACTTTGCCCTTTGAATTATCTCCAAATGTAATTCTTTCTTGGCCATCTACTTCTTCATCTAGTGAGGTAAACATACAAGAATCACCAGTCATATGTTGTGTGCAACCACTATCAATTACCTAATGACTTCCACCGGTCTTGTAGTTCACCTACACACAAGAGATCAAGCTTGTTTAGGGACCCATACTTGTTGAGGGCCCTTGACTTTCTCTACTAGTGACTTTGCAACCCAAATTTTCTTAGGCCTATTCTTATTGGGAGGTCCTAAGAACATGACTTTCATTTTACCACTAGAATCCTTTCTAAGCATATAATGAACATTGAAAGCAAAAGGTCTAGCATGCTTGGGCAAGGGTTGTGGTGGTGGAGTTTGACACTCATGGGCAAAGTGACCTTCTTGTCCACACTCAAAACACCTCTTTAGCTTTGGCTTTGACTTGTGTTGTTGTTGTTGAGCTTGAGCCTTCTTCTCTTGATTTGCCAAATATCCAATTCCACTTCTATCCATCTTCATGATGGTATTCATGAGTAGCTCACTTTGAAGATGTTGTCCTCTTGTAAACTTGCTCAACCCGGTCTTGAGATGCTCTTTTTCTAGCTTGAGCTTCTTGTTCTCTTCTTTGAGCTCATCATGATTCTTATCCTTCTCGAGTCTCTTGTTTTCTTCTTTAAGCTTCTCATTTTCAAGAGCTAAATCACTATCATGGTCAAGGTTCTCTATCATGATGGTGTTGGTGGTTGATAGCTTCTTAAGATCTTTCTTTAGTTTCTCATTCTCATTCTTGATTTTGACATACTCATTATAGTCATCGGACTCAACCACTTGCTTGCCTTTGATACTAGAACCTTGCTCAATGCTCTCAATAATCAAATCATCACATGATGTAGCTATATCAATCTTAACAAGATCGTTAGTAGCATCATGTGGCTCATTGGATAAAAACTCATGAGAGATAACAAGATTATCATGATTAACCTTGAGGTTGGTATACTCTTCTTTTAGCATGTTGTAGCTAGTGATGAGCTCATTGTGTCTCCCCTCAAGTTTATCATGTTTATCTTTAAGCTCTTTCTTAGAAGATTTGAGGTCCTTGAGTTTGGATGACATAGCATTATTTGCTTCTCTAAGCTCAACACTAGCCTTTTTCGCTATGTCACATTTAGCTAAAAGAGAATCATTCTTAAGTTCTAGCTTTTCATTCTTAGCTCTTGACTTTCTAATGATCTTAGTGTATTTATTTAGCAATTTAACAAGATCATCATATGAAGGTGATTCAAATTCATCATCATCACTATCACTATCATCATTGCAAGCATTTTCATCACCACTACTTTCATCATTATTTGATACCTTTCATTCACCCTTGGCCATAAGGCATAGGTGTGTAGAGGATGATGGCGGTGGTGTTGGTGAAGATGATGAAGAGTCAATCACAATAGCAGCCACCTTCTCATTCTCACTATCATCATCGGATGAGCAACTTGATGAATCAATATCTGTGAGCCAATCACCGATGATGTATGCCTTGCCATTCTTCTTCTTCTTGTGGAAGTCCTTTTTCTTGCCATACTTCTTCTTGTATGGCTTGTTTTTCTTCTTCTCATCTTCATCTTCATTACTTGAATCATCTTTCTTGCCCTTGTACTTCTTCTTGTACTTGTCTTTCTTGGGCTTGGGGCATTTATGAGCTAGATGACTAAGTTCTCCACAATTGTAGCAATCCATCTTCGAGATTGGCTTCCTTCTATTGCTAGTGAAGAACTTCTCTTTCTTGCCATCAAACTTGATGCCGTTCTTGTTTAGCTTCTTAAGCATCTTGGCGGTTCTTCTCACCATGAGAGCAAGACTTGCATTATCAATTTCATCATCACTTGAGCTCTCATACTCAAGTCTTGCTTTGCCTTCTCTTGGCTAGCCTTGAATGCCAAGTCTTTGTCTTTCTTCTTGATAGAGGATGAGCCATCTTGTGGTGTGATGTGCATGTACATCTCATGAGCATTGATCTTTTCAAAGATTTGAGTTGGTGTAGTAGTGGAAAGATTACCTTGATGAAGCATGGTCACAATATGCCCATATTTGTCAATGGGGAGGACACTCAAGATTTTTCTTACAACATCGGATGATTGCATTTGAGTGAGTCTAAGCCCATTGACTTCCTCTACAAGAACATTTAAGTGTGAGTACATTTCATTAACACTTTCTTTCGGAAGCATCTCAAATGAATTAAGCTTTTTCATAACAAGATGATATCGTTCCTCATGCTCGCTCTTAGTTCCCTCATAGAGTGCACAAATATCCGACCATAGTGTATGGGTGTCTTTGTGGTTCCTCACCCGGTTAAACACATCTTTGCAAAGGGCTTTAAAGATTATGTTTCTAGCCTTTGCATTCCATTTTTCATAATTCACTTCATCGCCTTGAAGGTGCGTGGGATCCCTAGGTTTTGGGAAACCTTGAGAGGCGGCTTTAAGAATTCCAACATCTAGAGCTTCTAAATACGTCTCCATGCAGATTTTCCAATAAGGAAAATCATCTCCCTCAAAGATAGGAGGAGGTTCATCCCCGTGAGACATCTTTCTCTAGGCGGTTAAGCCTAAATACATGAGCGTGAGGCTCTGATACCAATTGAAAGGATTAAGATGTCCAAAAGAGAGGGGGTGAATTGGGCTAATTCTAAAACTCTTTGCAATATATAAACCCTACACTTAGTCCACTTCACCTATTGTGCCTAGAAAGTGATTCTATTGATCTACCGCACAAAAGTTTAGCATCCTAAGTTCCAATCCTACTCTAGCATGGCAATTCTAAGAATGTAAAGACAAGAATTGAATTGCTCAAATGTAAATTCTTAAAGTAAAGAGAGGAGAAGGAACACGGTGATGTTTTGCCGAGGTATCGGAGAGTCGTCACTCCCCACTAGTCCTCGTTGGAGCACCCGCGCAAGGGTGTAGCTCCCCCTTAATCCGCGCAAGGATCAAGTGCTCTCTATGGGTTGATTCTTCGACACTCCATCGCGGTGAATCACCCATAACCGCTCACAACTTCAGTTGGGTCATCCACAACCTCCGCCGGATGATCACCAAACTCTCAATCACCACCAAGCCGTTTAGGTGATGGCGATCACCAAGAGTAACAAGCAAGAACTCTCACTTGACCACAACAAGCCTATTGAGAAGGGTGAATGCACACTTGCTACTCTCTTTTCACTAATGAGGCCTTAATCTTGGATTCTCAAATCTCAATCACCTCACTAGGCTCTTACTCTCCTTTGCGCTCTCAAGGGTGTTTTTAGCTATTGAAATGGGCAAGAGTACTCCCTTGAATAAATAGAGGAAGTATTTATACCCCCTCATTCAAAACAAACCGTTATGTGCCTGAGTCAGCATTCTATGGGGTGACTGGACGCTCCGGTCAAGGTGACCGGATGCTCCGGTCAGTTCTCCCCACCACTGAGCCTTTAAGTTGTGATCGGACTCTGACCTGCGTCCGGCCAGCACTAACCGGACGCGTCCGGTCATGAAAACTGCTCTCTAGAACCTTATTGATGTTGATCGGACTCTAGCACCCAGCGTCCGGTCACTTTGCTGCTCAGCATTCGGTCAGTAGCTAGAACTTGACCAACGTTTGGTCAGCACTGACCGGACGCATCCGATCAGGATTCTCCCTCTCTAGAACCTTACTAGAGTTGACCGAACTCTGGCACCTAGCGTCCGGTCACATTTCTTTCAGCGTCCGGTCGCAACCAGACGACTTCACTTGATCAAATGAACTGACCGGACTCTACTGCCAGCGTCCGGTCACATCGGAACCGGCGTCCAGTCAACATTTGACCCTCCATTCACTTCCAACCCGAAATCATATGTGAATGAAGTTTTCTCAAATTGAGCTTAGGGCTACTTAGGAGCTACCTAGTGCTAGATTTGACAAGTGTGCACTACACCTAACCCACTAGACTCATCTAGGTCAAGCTACTAGTCCATATCCCCCTTAATAGTATGGCTAAAGGAAAAACAAAGTCCTAAACTACTCTAAGTGTCTCTTCAACACCAAACGCACTTAGAACTAGTCCATCCTTAACCTTGTCGTCCATCATTTGAAAACTAAAACGATTTCCATCGTAGAGGCATGACAACCATGATTGCCCAATCAATTGTCATTGTCATGACCTAACTTAATTGCCTCTGCAAAATACACGTTAGTCATAGTAATCTCGTATTGTCATTAATCACTGAAACCCAACTAGGAGCCTAGATGCTTTCACATATGCTTTCATTGTCACTGTCATGAATCCAAAAGGGAGTAACCACCAACACAAGCTGACTTACTCCAACTCACAGTAAGTGGCACTATACCAATAAAGCTTCTTGCAACTGCGTACCTCAAGGGACTAAACTATTCTTTGCATCAAATTATTATCATCAATTATTAAAATTAAGCTTACAATAGCAGTTCATTCCATGGTGTATAAGTTAGCAGTAAAAGGTTCAACTAAGAAAAAAATATTAAATCAATTACCACTGGAATTGATGCTACAGAGGGATGGAGATATTGATGCGGATGTTAGCCATAGAATCAAAGTAGGGTGGATCAAGTGGCGATAAGCTTCTGGCATTCTCTGTGACAAGAGGGTACCACAAAAGCTAAAATACAAGTTCTATAGAATGGCGATTAGACCGGCTATGTTGTATGGAGCAGAATGTTGGCCTATAAAGATTCGACATGTTCAACAACTGAGTGTTGCAGAAATGAGTATGTTGCGATGAATTTGCGGTCGCGCAAGAATGGACCGAGTTCAGAACGATAATATACGTGATCGCCTAGAGGTAGCACCAATTGAAGAAAATCTTGTCCAACATCGGTTGAGGTGGTTTGGCCATGTCCAAAGGAGACCTCCAGAGGCACCAGTGCATTGTGGAGTCCTAAGCCAAGCTAATAATATGAGGAGAGATAAAGGAAGACCGAAATTGACATGGGGGGAGGCAATAAAAAGATATTTGAAAGCTTGGAATATACCTAGAGATCTATGTTTGAATAGGAGTACTTAAAAAGCAGCTATTGAAGTGCCTGAACCGTGACTTGGAGCTCTTGGTGGGTTTCAACACTAGCCTACCCGGGACTGAAAGGCTATGGTGTTGGTGTTGTTATTGTTGTAGTAGTAGTAATTACCACCGGAAAGATGAGCATACAGTTGTCAATAAACCTTTTAATTTATTATTATTAGCTATAAGGGACACAATCATCACTGAATCGTGCTAAGAATCATTATAAGTAGTAGTAATCAAGAGAAGAAATTATACCTGTTTTTCATTTACAAAAATGCTTACAAACTCTCCGATTTTGCCTGATCGACGCAACAATCTCATAGCATAAGCAAATTTCTGAAAGCAGCATGGATAGCTTGATGAAAATCATGAAAACGACAGATACGTTTAAAACCAATGTAAGTTCTATAATGAATAAGACCTGAGGCTGCCTGTGTTTTCCCAGTATTGGTCCATTGAACATCACCAAAAATGAACCTGGTGCATGTATTTCTTCTCCTGACAGAAGCGATAAATCTTCCACGCCTAGACTTAGACACTACAGTAAAAATGAATATAAAATAACAGATAAATATTTCACATAAATTAACAGGCACAAAAATATTCGTCAAAAGGTAAAATTACTAAACCAGGAAAAGAAATTAACCAGATTCATCAGTGGGCCTTCCTCCTGATCTGTTGTGACGTGAGTCAATAGAGCTAATTTTTTTGTCAACCCGCAAGCTCCTCCTTCAGGAGTATCACATGGGCAAAGCATACCCCACTGTTACCAATAAATTTGACAACGTTTTCAAAAAATGACAAATTGCTAAGCAGTATATCAGCAATTTTTATGCTCTTAGTCTTCAAACAAATGTTTCTATATGATGTAGAAACACTGCTACCATTTCTACCTCACCTGACTAGCAGCCTGTTCGGCAGGCTGTAAACGATCGTAGATTATTTACTGCTGGCTGGTTTGGTGTGAGAGAAAAATATTGTTCCAGCTTATAATCCACGATCATATACGAGTAAGCGAACAGACTTAGGTTGCAAAGCACGTGGCCCACTTGTTTTCTGGGTCTTCTCAAACTGTGGTGTTATCCGTGTCATGTAGCCTAATGATGCCATGTATGATAGCCTAGAAAGAACCTGCATAAAAGCAGAAGGGAAGAAAAACTCCAAGAAAAGATAATAGTATAAAAGGGGACCAAAAATTAGGTATCATAGTTACCAGTTGGTACCTGTGATACACCTTTCCTATGCATCCTAAACCGTTTAATATCCCAATTGCCTGTGGAAATAGCCCTCTCCAAACCAGAGGTTATGCCTTCATGCTTTATCAACTGCAAAAGGGGGAGAAATTTAAATAGCTAAGGTACCATGTCTAAGCATCGCCAAGTGATTAATGATTATAACTAAAGATGTTACATCATATTGAGATACGTGCTTGGGAGGTACAAGATACCATCCCTCCAAAATATACAAACCCTTGATCTTATAATGGGCAATTTGTAGGATTTTTTTCTCTCGAACACGCAGGAGATCTGCGTATATTAAGAAGAAGAATGAGTCTAGGCGATTCAAACAATCCCTTAGAAGGGCATCACCAGTACAGCAGAAAAAAAACACACAAAACACAAAAACTAAGTAATCCCAAGGACCGAAAAAACAGTCATGGCCATAAGCTACAGAGCCCTTTGGCTCTCGCCATACACCACAACTTGGCATCATCTCTAATATCCTGCATGATGGAACTAATGTTGGGCTGAGATCCCTCAATTTATACGAATATGAATTTTGTAGATGTGGGTAACTTCGTATCTATTAACTGTTCCTTGAGTTAATTGTCCTCCTATTGTTTCGCCATCTTAGATAAGATTTGCTGCCAATGTTGCTCTCCATCTGACTGACTGCTCCAGTGGTGCCCCTCAAAACATCGCCTAACAATTGCCTTACAATGCTTCCCTTCTTCGAGAAGCCTACTCCCAACTCCCACCGCAGTTTTCCCAGGCCGACTCCCTGTCCCTACTAGTCCCCACCCCCCATCGCGTGTTGCATATTAGGGCTACAACGGTGCTCAGTGTAGAGAAAACCGAGTGTTCGAAGTATCATCCACACATAATTTTACATTTAGTATGTGTCTTCTATTCTCTGACCATTATATTTGAACAAGCCAGCAGCTATTGTAACTCCCAAGCACAGTAACATCTCTCCACAATATTATGTGCAGAACAAGATGAATAAATGTGTATCCAAAATTTAGGCACCCTCAGTAACTCCCCTACCAGGTTCCCATATGCTACAAACTGAATGAAGAATGCATTTCAACAACAGTCAAAATTGTTGTGTTTAAACTGTAAGCAATAGGGCCAGGGCCCATACACGCATAAGGTGTATATATGATACATACTCCTTATGTCCCTTTTTAAGTGTCGCTATGGTATTCGTGTTGGTCAAACTTTCTTTAAGTTTGAATAGGTTTGTACAAAATATTAGCAACATTTGTATCTCCAAATAAGTTTATTATGAAAATAGATTCAACGATCAATCTAGTGATACTAATTATGTACTATAAATATTAATATTATATATATATATATATATATATATATATATATATATATATATATATATATATATATATATATATATATATATATATATATATTTGGTCAAAGTTGAGTACGTTTAACTTCTCGGAAAGTGAGAACAACAGTTGAAAAGGGACGGAGGGAGTACATGACTAACATAAACGATCATGAAGACTCTTCAAGTTATCAGAATTAGAAATGAGTAATAAGTGATGAAAATGAATAAGCGCTCTTCTCCTTGTTGTGAACTAGAGGTGTTAAAAATCACCAAAGATACTTCTGTTCTTATGCAAGTCTGCTCATCTAGGTAACATAAGTGAAGAACACAGAAAATGTGTGATGCAATAGCAACATCAGCTATTCAGTTGAGCCTTCAATTTTCATTACAAACGGATCAAATGAAGATCAACAAATATAAATCTCATTTTCATTACCTGGCTAAAATCCGATGGGCTAGAACGAGTCTTGTCACTATTTTTGTTCATCGGCTCTACAGCTTGGGAATTCATTGTTTTAAACAAATCCTTCAAAAAAGAAAAACAATTAGAGATATAAAACATAACATTTAGAAACCATATAAGAGAAAAAATACCTCAAAAAGCAGGGATATTAGTTGACCCGACAGCCCCAGCCTCTTATTCCCTACATAATCCTGAAATATGTTCAGTAAAATATGTCAGCAGGGCGGTGAACATGTGGTCCAGATCAATTTGCAAGTAGAAACGAGGAACAATTTCTTCCCTTTAAGAAGGGTTCAAGAAGAGAAGTTTCATATAAATAGTGACCAATTACTTAACTTCAATGTATTTCTATTTGATGAAGCCATCTAATCGCTTGGACTATATAGATCATAAATTAGACCCCATTATACCGCAAATTTAAGAATATCTTGTTCTTGTGTAGCTCATTCTAGTATTGACAAGGAATTCTAATTGACTACCACCGAATGGAACATACAAATATTTAATAGCAAATTATCTAAAACCTCAAAGGTTAAAAGGAAAGGGATTGTTTGGATAAACTGGCACAGAAACAACACCGAGGCAAAACTGAATGCACACGTTATCCTACTTGCCACACAGGCTCATCATGATCAGAGCCGTGCAATCTGACAGATCCAATTATACTCTGGACAGCTTGACAGAAACTATGTGCAATCAACTGTACTTCAGCATGGATGGTTTGGTTCTCCAAAGAAAAATAGGCATGTAAGTTTCCCAGATAATCAGTATGTCATCCTTGCCGCAGGTTGTGGATAATTGAGGCAGAATGCATAGCTATAGTTCACCTCGAAAACCTAAATTATGCTCCGTTTGTTTTCAACAATATTTACCCAACCCACCATAAATACACACATACAACAAGCAAAATATGAGTAAAATTAATGAGAAATGGGCCACACATTTCCTATAAATGGTATGTTAAGTGATCATATGCTAGTAGAAGTTATAATTCAGAGTGTCTTATATTCCATTTAGGCTGCATTTGGTTTGCCAAATTGGATCAGATTAATTTGTGGCTTCATGCCAATACATGTATAGATGGAAATGGAACTACAAAGGGCTGTTCGCTTGAACTTATTAGCCAACTTATCAGCTAGAATCTACAGTGTTTTTCTCTCACAACAAATCAGCCGAATAGGCCCACAGGATTAAATTAAGTCCAAATGTTGTTTGGTTGAACATTTTCAGAAACCCAAAAAGAAATGGTTGTAACACTCATCGGGAACGGAGGCTAGTGGTCTATGGCCAGGACATGAACCTCAACCCTGTCCGCATGCAGGAGTTGGACTTGTCCATGTCGAAGCTGCTGCTCACGTTGCCACCATCGGAATCTGCATTCTGCAACAGTCACAGGACATCCAGTCGCAAGGAGTTCAGCAACAGTCCGAGGGGTTGGGTTGTATAGCCTTTCTCTGCAGCCTACAGTCCCATCCTTTGATGATTGGTGAATTCCAGGGTGGAAGGGGATGTCAGGCAGGGCCTCAATTCATTGATCATCTTAGAGGTGTGATCTTAACAAGGACAATCTTGCACGACGAAGCTGGAATGGTGATACGAAATGTTACTTCTGTCACCATCCAGAAACTATTCAACACCTTTTTTTCCAATGTTATTATGCTAAGTTCTTGTGGCGTGTTGTACACTTGATGTTTGGGTTATCACCCCCCTCAGTATACATGATTTATTTGTTAATTGGTCTAAGGCGGGTGGTAACATACATAATTCTTTGTTATTAACTGCAGCGTCAGCTTTATGTTGGACAATCTGGTTAACAAGAAACGAAGTAGTTTTTGACAAATACATACCAAAAACTTTTTTGCAGGTGCTATTCAGGGGAACCCATTGGCTACGGCAATGGGCAAGGCTGCAGTGGCGTAATGATCTATGAGATCAGCTGGTTCTTATTGGGCAGCATCTGGAGACATCAGCATTGCACTTCTTTAATTCCAATGGATGGTTATCGACTAGGTTTATTGGTCTTCATTAGTTAGAACTTTACTTCCCGCTTTGTTGTCCTAGTGTCTATTTGTAAGCTTGTGATCCTTGTGGGTTGTGTGTTGGTCGCTGTACCGAACTTTGTAATAATTGGACTGATTCTACCCTGAGGTAGATGAAGCCGGATATAAACTATCCTTTATCTAAAAAAAGGTGCTTGGTCTATTTTGGAAACTCCACAACCGGTGTGTTTTTTATGGAGTCACACTGAGTCTTTCCTTGATCATGGTCCATGTTAGAGATGAGCTGAAACTTTAGCTTTGGCTGGGGCACATGGTATTTCCTACCTCGCTGCTCTAGCACCTGCGGAAGGCTAGGTCAGGGTTGTTGGGGCTGGTCTTGGTCAATATTTTGCAGTTTAGGTTTTTCTCCTTCTTGGATCCCTAGTGGGGATTGGTCTTGGCTCGTGTTGAGTGTTGTTTGTAAGGGTACTATATCCATTTTCCCTCTTCTTAATACAATGATACGCAGCTCTCCTGCATGTTCAAGAAAAAAAGTTCAGCAAGCACATCCATCTGAGAAGATGTGGTATCCTTTCGAGTTCCCCACTGCTTCTGCAACTCGTGCCGTTCACAAGGAGCTCGGCAAGCTCATCATCCCAAGAAGGTGCACCGACCTGACAAGTTCCTCATGGCTGCAAAAGCCCACGCCATCTCCTATGAGTATTCAAATCCTAGGGCTGACGATGATATGCGCAGAACAAATTCGAGATCGAGACTGGTGACGATGACAGGGGTGTGCAGATCTGAGTGTTGGAGAGTAAAAGGCAACCTGTAGTGGCTGCAGCAGAGCTCTGCCATTAACCTCACCAGAGTTGATAGGGGTGTCAGGTTCCGAAATTGGAAGTGCTAAGATCTACAAATTCAGGCTGAATAGGGATGCAAATTCAAATTCCATGTGCATCCAAACAGCAGAATTCAGCTTCAGCGATTCCAATTCCTCAGTCATGGGCTCAGTTCAGTAAACCAAATGAAACCTTAGGTACTTACACCAAAAAGGCATAATTTAAAATTGATAATGGCTAATTATGGACAAACCTTATCTGTGCAACTAATAGCAAGGTACAATTGTGCACAGCAAATCAACATAACAAGTACAAGTCAATGTGTTTGGCTGAACAACTACAATTCATGATTAAAAATGTGGGAGTGTATAATGCCAAACATGTCATGGCAAACAAATTGTATCCCATAACTATTGTAAAGGAAAATTGAGGGTAGGAAGGGTTAGACCGGATGCCTAAGAAAATCTTAGCAAGCCATGTATGCACTAGCCAAAATTGAAGCTCCACAAAGGTGACATGATAACATCCATTTCAATAAAAATATGATGGTACTATTAATGTTATGTTAATTATGTTGCAACCCACACTGATTTAGCAGAAGGCACACTGGGAGTCTGCCCGTCTGGGTTAAGCCCGGGTTCCACATGCCTTCAAGCAAAGGCATGGACTTTGGTCCTTCCCAAAAAAAATACGCAAGCGCTGAATTTGAATGGATTTTCATTTCTTAAGCAGCACTGATAATGGCAAAGAAGATGACGACTTTTGGCATATGGATATGTTTTTTGAGTCATTCACTAGAGTAATGCATAGGCCAGATTTTAACTTGCCTTGTCATCAAAGGTGTCAGCATTCAAGATCGCGTCCATCATGCGCCTCAACATTACACCAGTGTATATACATTTTTGTCGGAAGTTGCCATTCTCAACCTATAGGGGAGATTGACATGAAAACGAGAACAGTGAACTGCAAGCAAAAGTTATATAAAAACGTTTATCTCACCGGCACATGTGCAATAAACACATCACGCAGGATTGATCTTGCACGGCCTTCCTGAAAGTGACAAAGAGGCACATCAGAGGCCAGATGATTGAGTGCTCAAGAATGTGGACTATGTTGCTTTGAACGCATGTTTTGGAACATGTGCCAGCTATAGTTACTTAATGTGTAGTGAGAAAATAAGTTCATAGCTTGTCATGGATTTACTCTTTCAGTTCTATTACCTTCTGGTTTCCTGCACCAGGATAAGTAACCTGCCAAAAAAACACTCAGGATCAGGAATAGAAAGGATGCCACTCTTAAAAGATACATGCAAATCAAACAGAAAATTTATGGTTGGATTACATCATGTGAATGAAAGGAAAGAGGCATGACTAACATATCTCTAAAAGATAGCAGATGCCATAAACACTACTTCTGCAGACAGAATACATAACTCAGGGATCTACTCTTACAAAGCTTAGAATGCACATTGTGCAACTTTTAGCGCACTGTGATCCACTCGGCACAATTAAAAAACAAAAAACAGATTGAGCAATGATAATTTATGTTTTTTTTTTGGGTGGGGGGCCGGGGGGGTGGGGGGGGGGAGGGTCACCTTCTCGTCCATGTACTGCTGGGCTTGCTGTTGTGTATAGATTCTCTCTGAAGCACATTCCTGAGAAAGAATATAGATTCTCTCTGAAGCACATTCCCGAGAAAGAAGAAAATGCTAATACCCTAACAAGAAAAAAGGGTGCAACAGAAATATCTAAAACAAATCACAAATCCAATTATCCACTTGTGCACTTGAGAGGCTATCCATTTTATCAAGAAAAAAATACCTGAATAGATGGGAATAGGATGTCACCATATCTTGGATCTCTTCCAACCATTTGTACAATCTCTTGATCGCTTTCCATTCCCATAGCTTTCATGACCACCATTATTGGAATCTGTAGATTTTAAAGCTCAGAAACAAAGTCATAAAGTGTCCATTTCTTCCATGCCATAACATAGGACCCAAGGACCTTTCGAGCGTTCAATAAGGTGTCAAATGTGAAATTAAGGAAGGAGAAGGAAATTTAGATCATGGTGCTCTTATCAAACAAGAAAACAACCCACTTAAATTTTGAAAGATTGCCTCCTTACATTAAGAACTTAAGTAAGTTGGGCAAAAGAAAATTCACATGAGAGTAACAGGTTACTCCTGTGATCACTTGGCACTTGGCAGCGACACATGGATGTTACTTTATAACTCACACACGTTATCGGAGATGTCGTTGGCATCTTTAACGACTTAAATTTCTCTCAGTAGGTATACACATGAAATTCTAATTAGAGCTAACATAGTTAGATGTTACAAAACTAAAAAAAAAACTGTGGGGATCTCCACCACAGTCTTTTGCGTAAAGAAAAAACTCAAAAGTAAGGCTCTCAGCACATTGTTAAGTAGATAGGTTTTGCTAGTTTCATCTTTGATGGATGTTTAGGATCAACTCTTCAGAAAGGCAAGGAAGAGAACGAATCTAGCACACAGCAGGCAAGCCGCAGGATGCATTACATATCAATCTCCAGGGAATGTTCCAACTAACTAACCAATTTAGTTAAATAATAAAGGAAACTATCCTATACTACCAAATATAGGCAACGTGATAACAGATTCTGACAGCGTAAAGCAAGTAGGCAAACAAATAAGACTCCAGGCTCTTTAACGAAGAGCTTTTACCTCTCAAAAACTTTCTTATGTAGCTTTCTCTTTCGGTCCTTAAGAAACAATGAAATCTTCTCTCTATTTCTCTTGTTTATCTAGAATGAAGGGAGAGTGGGAGACACGAAACATCCTAAATCTACTAATGAACCACGTACACCATCAATCACGCCCAGTACCACGAAATAATTTATTGCATTCAATTTTGGTGTCTTCCTTATCCCAAGCTAATAAAATAGTAGGGTCCCATATGTAATGAAATGGAAGGATTACTTAACAAGCTAACAGGATTTGCAATGCATACCGGTTTCGTGAACTGATTCAGCTGTAGGTAGACTTTCTCCTTATCCATAGTAATCAGTAATCACGGTCTTGCTTTTAATTTCATGTGTGCTGCTGGTAACAGATGCAATTACCCTAATTGACAGAAAATACAGGTGACCGCATAAGATGTTGAATAGTAACCCACTTCACAGAAGGTACTAAAACCTCTAGTGCTATAGGACCAAATAGCTAGCAATGAACTGCCATGAGCAAGAGCACATGAAAAGAATTTATTTCAGCAATGAGTGACCAACGGAACTCAAAGGCTATGGTATTTATATTAACCATGATGGTTGGAATTAGAGTTTCCTAACTTCTAGCCTGAATTCAGACTACAGTTAAGAGTTGTAAGGCCGCTCAGAAAGATGCTGAAACATTGCATGCCAGTAAATTTAGGACAAAGTTATGTAACTTATGATAATTGTCAAACTGAAACACTCATTTGCTAGAGAAGAATACAAAAATTAAAATAGTTGAGGAAGTTAATAAGTCAATATTTAATATTAAGTATGACCTTTGTCGACAGAATATCGTCGGCAGTCCTCCGAGGGATATCCCACGAAGGTAGATTGATCGGCAGAGAAGCGTGTGATCAAGAACAAGAAGACAACATAGACACACGAGTTAGACAGGTTCAGGCCGTCAATATGACGTAATACCCTACTCCTGTGGTCTGTTGGTTTGTATTAGCTATCGTATGATATTGCGTGAGTTTGGAGGGGGTCCCTGCCCGCCTTATATAGTCCGGAGAGCAGGGTTACAAGTCGGTTAGATCTGAGAGATAACCAGAAGTAATAACAGATTATAGGAATCTTGGGATCATACGTATCCTAATAGATCTCGTAGTATCTTCAGGATATCTTCCCGGTGTCTTGCGGGAGGCGCCGAGCAGAGTCGTGCCCCGCAAGGCTTCGTCTTGTGGGCTGGGCCGCCCCTGGGGGCGTAGCCCATGTGGTCTGCCGTGGGTATCCGGGGTCGTACCCCCCACAGCTAGTCCCCGAGCGCCTTATACCCGTTGTGCAACGCTATCTTGAGCTTTTTCGAGCAGGTGCAAACAAAGCTGAGCAATCAAACTCATGGTCCGACCACCGTGATGAGTTGCCGAGCAGTTGTGAGCAGTTGCCGAGTAGCGTGAACTGTCGCCAAGCAGCGTGAACCGTAGCCGAGCAGTATAACCCAAGTACGGCTTGCCATAAGGGTGTAAGGAGCTCAAGTTCAGAATCAAAATTTTTCTTCGCAGTGGACCAAGTGTGCCCACTTAGAGTCCGACCACGAGAAAAGGAGGTAGTCTTCTTCAGCTTCAAGAGGCGCGGAGTCTTCCGGATTTAAACAAACACATTCACCGCAAGGTGAAGTGTGTCCACTTAGTCCCCGAGCCTGACAGTAGATGACGTAGTCATGTGGTGCCAGGGTCCAAAGTAGAAGAATGGAAAAAGACCAGTCCGAGCAGGCAGCCAGTCCCCGGGCGTAGCTCCGAAGTGAGAAAAAGCGCATTCACCGCAAGGTGAAGTGTGCCCACTTAGTCCCCGAGCCTGACCGTAGGTGATGCGTTCACGTGGTGCCAGGGTCAGAAACAACGGTTAATTGAAGAAAAATCCCCAATGTAGTGAGGAACCGAGACGTAATACTGACGCAGTCCCCGAGCCACTTTAGAAAATCTTGGAGAAAACAAACCATGGAGAAAATACCAGAGTAATGGTTGTATAGTAGTAGTTACTGAGCCGTAACGATTGGCGGAGAAGTCGGCGAAAATTCGGCGGGCCGTAACAAATTGCGGAGATGAATCGGTGATACGGGTCGCGGTTGCGCGAAAGCCCAGGTAACGGACCATCTTGCTGTTGCAGAGAATTCAGAGAGGCGTAAATCATGGGAACAGTTTCCCAAAAACCCTCGAATGCGAAAGGGTGGGAAAAATGCTTTATAACTGCGCCGCCGCATCCCGCGTTCCCACCTTTGCCACTTCATCTTCCTCCTCAGCCCTCTCATTTCTAGATCCGCATCCACACTTGCTTCCGCCGCCAAAACCTAATCAGATCTAAGAGATGGCACCGAAGAAGGGAGCTGCGAAACCAAAGAAGACGAGCCCCAAGAAGGCGAGCGTCGAAGCCCGGTGTGATGAAGAGTGGGTGCCGTCGCGAACGGGAGAGGCGGAGCTCAATAGATTGGTGGAAGCGAGCATTCTGCCTGACCACGTCACCGTCGGATGGCGGCCAGCCCTCGGTGAGCCCATCCCCAAGCCTCATACCGACGAAGTGGTGGTATTTGAGGATTATTTCTGGCGCGGGTTGGGATTTCCTGTCCATCCATTCCTGAGGGATCTGTTGGAGCTCTGGGTGGTTGTTCTGTGCAATCTCCACCCAAATACCATTTTGCACATCTCGGTCTTCATCCATTTCTATGAGGCATATCTTGGAATCCTTCCCCACTTCAACCTCTTCCGTTACCTGTTCTGGCTGAAGAAGAGAGGCGACGGTGGTTCCAAGGTGGTCGGTAAAGTGTACCTTCAGCTGCGCGATGGAATGGTGGGTGAGTACCTTACTATGCCGCTAAACACGTCGCTGAAGGGGTGGAACTCTAGGTGGTTCTACATGAAGCAGAGCCACCCAACCATCCGCTGCGACACCGACCACATCCTGGAGAGCCAGAAGAGCTGGTTAGAGTTGCCAAGCAGTGCTGATATGGAGTAAGTGAGGGAGCTCCTTGGCTTAATAAAAGGCGTGAAGACCAACGGTGGATTGGTGGCGGCGAGCTTTATAGTGCGCCGCGTTCAACCCTATAAGGAGAGGGCGCACCCAGCCTTCGAGTTCAAGGGGGAGACCAATGGTACCTGGGAGAGGCCGGAGATGCTATCGAGGGATGTTGTGGAAGAGCGGGCTATAGAGCTATTCGCTCCGTTTGCCTCCTTTAGCATGTCAGGGTATATGAAACCCTTTAACTGCAAGAATCTGCCTCCTCAGGTAATTATCTCAGTTATGTATTCCTGATGCTTTTTATCTTTTGTTGTTGCCGAGCAGTGGACTAATTTACTTATGCGAAGATCCACTTGCAGGAAAGAGCGGTGTACTTCTCGGGCGTGCCGAGGAGCGATTGGCCGAAGGGAGTAGACACCCAGCCACTGCCACTGCCTAAGAAGGAAACCATCAGCATCTTGTTAGAGAGTCCAGCCCTGATGTCAGAGAAAATCTAGGGGAAGAGGGCAGCGGTAGATGAGTCGGCCCAAAAGAAGAGAAAGACGGCGAGTACCGCTCCCCTCAAGCCAGGCGGCATCTGGCTTGGTGGCGACCAGACCACTCAGACGTGAAGGACCATGGTGTTTGAGTGGTCAGATGACGACGACATTTCGGTGGCTCCTCCAATGAGCACGAAGGCACCTCCACACAGCACGCGCGGAGGAACAGTTGATGGGAGGGGAGGAAGTTCCCCAACAATGGGCGACGGAAGTCCCCGAGCAGCAAGCAAGGGGAGCCCCAGAGCGACAGGCGAAGGAAGTCCTCGAGCAGCAGGCAAGGGGAGCCCTAGAGCGGCGGGCGGAGGAAAGGCCAATGGCAGAGACCGCAGGACCTCCACCCCAAGACGCAGGCATCGACCCCAAGGCCGTGGCTGGGGGCTCTGGTAGGCACCGCCGGTTCAAGAAATTGTACCAGCAGACCAAACCATAAGTATCCTTGTCTTGGGGTTACTTTGTCGTCGTTTGTTATCTTTTTTGGCGACTGGCGAGCTGAACTGATGTAGTGCAAGGCGTGCGGGGATCCGACCCCGCCTGTCTAGACTGTCGAGCAACCGAAGGCTGGTCCTAGAATAGAAGAGGTGGTGGTAGACCCCATTCTGGAGTCCCCGTGTGCTCGGTGGTCTGCGGAGGAGTCAGCTGCTGCTACTGGTGAACTTGGTGGTGGCAAACAATTGGCATCGACGGCGGATGAGTCGGCGATGGTGCCCGAGGCAACGGCGGAAGCCGCCAAGTCTTCATCGGTGAATGCAGGAGATGTCGATGTTGCACTTGAGTCTGGGGCAGCGAGGCTAGTCATGCCCGAGGAGCAGATGGCATCCCCCGAGGCATCACAAAGCATGGTCGGACCCGTTGTCCAGCCACAGAACCCCCCGGTGGTGCCTCTAGCTGCGGCGGAGGAGGACAAGGTAGAAGAGATTGAACGTGAGGAGTCTCGACCCCAGGCCATCTGAATCCTCCGCTAACATAGCGATGAGTTGGTGGTTGTCGAGGAGGAGGACACCACTAGGGAGATGAGGAGACTGAAGTCCACCCTTGCAGGAGTGATGAAGCAAATGGAGGTCAATACTACAACTGGGATCCTCATCTTTGACGTTGGAGATCATAGTTCGTCATAACCATTGTGCGCTTGCAGGGGATAACTCAGACTGCCGAGCAGCACCACCAGCTGATCAAAAAGATGGAGCCTCTCGCTGAGGAGAATGAAAAACTTAAGGAGGCGTTGAACCTTATGGAGAAAACATCCAGAGGGCCCAGCATGAGCGAGACCTTGCTGAGTCCAACGCGCCGGACCTAGAGTACCAGAAGGGTGTCCTATCCGAGCAGCTGGCGTCTACGTCTGAACAGCTGCATGGCAAGTCCTAGCAGCTGGCAAGTGCTTCCACACAACTAGAGCAGAAGTTCGAGCAGCTCAGAAGCGTATCCGAGTAGAAAGTAGGTATGGTAGATCAATGAATGTGCTTTGTATTGCTGAATAGTTATATCTTTGGTGATAATTGTGTGTGCTCACAGAGCAAGATGCAAAGCTCAGCCAGCTACGCCAAGCCGTCGAACAACTCCGAGAGGAGAAGACATAGGAGATAGGGTGAGCAGACAAACTGGTCGAGGAGCTAAATGGTGAGTACTTCCTGGTCGGAGTTACTGTTGAAGTAGTTTCCTTGCTTGATAGAACCTTGTAATGCTTGCAGACTACCGTCGGAGGGTCAAGGCATAGTTTGATGTGCTGGTGTAGGAGGCTAGGACCCAACGGGAGAAGTTCGACACCGTAGTCGCTGGAGTTAAACCGATGCTCAACTGTGTCGACCTGGAGGTGGCACCACAACCTAACGGTAGGCCACCGCGTTCAGACACTATCATCCAGAGGTGCAAGGTGGCATGGGAGAGCTTCAAGAGTGTCAACCACGACGCCGTTGTTACCGCCATTACGCATGCCCTTGCGGTGGTTTGGTCCCATTATCAATCTGTTGACCTTTAGGCAATAGGGGCTGAATTCACTAAGGGGATGGGCGAGGTGGAGACCCAGCAGCTGGAGGATGAGGTCAAGGATGCGGCGAAAAAGCTGGCCGGTGACATAGACCTGTTTGGCAAGACAGACGGCGATGGCGGAGCTCGGTGAGTTGCTCGGAGAGTATTATCTATAACATCTAGAGAGGGTAGTTAGAGCGCGCGAGAGCACAGAAAACATTTATGTATTTGTATAAATATTATAAAGTGCATGTTTATGCAACTTGCTCGTATTTGCGGCGAAAAATCATTGTAGTAATAACCCTAATGCAATTATACGTAGTATAAGAAGCATTCGAGCAGTTAGTTTGTTACTGAACTCTTTGGCCTTAGCTATCCCAAAGTCCATAACATCGAGCGCGGAGCCCGTGCACATGTAGGAGGAATAGGCGTCACCAAGGAACCACAGCCGACCACCCATAACGCAGAGCGCGGAGCCCGTAGCACATGTAGGGAGAGATTGGAGACTAGGTCTTCTCCATAGAGCGCAGAGCGAAACATGTGTTGCTCGGCGGTTGGTGAAATAACTTAGAGATAAACATAGTATAAGTGGCGTCCGAGCAGTTAGTTCTTTACTGAGCTCTCGGCCTTGGCTAGCCCATAGTCCAAAATGTCAAGCGCGGAGCCTGTGCATGTGTAGGAGGAATAGGCGTGACCAAGGAACCACAGCCGACCACCCATAACGCAGAGCGTGGAGCCCGTAGCACATGTAGGGAGAGATCAAAGACTGAGTCTTTTCCATAGAGAACATAACAGAACATATGCTGCTCGCTGATCGGCAAAATATGTTGGAGATATGGAGAAATGTGCTCGGCGATTTGGAGAAACATGTTTGGTGAAATACAATGGCAATTTGGAGAACTTGTTCGGCGAAATACGTTGGCGATTTTGTATTGGAGTTCATTATGAAGTAGCGTAGAGCTCGGCGACCGTAAGTGGAGATTAAACCGTAATGGAGAAAAAGTAGAGACAAATTATGGAGACCAAAGTTTTATTCATCACAAAGTGGAGAGTACATATCTGGAGCATTTTAGGGATAGGAACGTATGAGGTGCTTGATGTGCCATGAGTTGGGGACATCGATTCCGTCTAAGTCACATAGGCGATAAGACCCTAGTCGGGTAACCTCTTTGACGATGTAAGGCCCTTCCCAAGGGGAGGAGAGCTTATGCATCCCTTCGGTTTTTTATTTCCTGCGGAGAACAAGGTCACCGACAGCAAATGAACAACCTTTGATGTTGTGGTTGTAGTACCTCCGCAAGCCTTCTAGATACTTAGCTGTGCAGACACAAGTGATTAGGCATTCTTCCTTGGCCCTATCGACGTCCTCTATCCGAACAGCGGCGGCTTGCTCTTCATCATAATTTTCCACCCTAGGTGCTCGGAAGGCAATATCTGCTGGTAGTATGGCTTCTAATCCATAGACCAAGAAATATGGAGACACACCGGTGTTGCAACTAGCTTGAGTGCACAGTCCCCAGACCACAGCTGGTAGCCCCTTGAGCCATCTGCCCGGATGCTTTTATTCTTTCTGATATAGCCTCTTTTTGAGGGCATCAAGGATCATGTTGTTCGTCCGTTCGACCTGGCCGTTGGCTCTAGGATGGGTAATGGAGACGTATTTGATGGAGATGCACCAGTCTTCGCAGAAGTCCCAAAAGTGATGGCCAGTAAACGTAGTTCCAAGGTTGGTGATGATGCTGTTCGGGAGACCGAATCTGTGGATGATATCTTCAAAGAGATCGACTGCTTTCTTTGCAATAGCCGAGATGAGCGGTTTATACTTGATCCACTTGGAGAACTTGTCGATGGCGACGTATACGTACCAGAAACCACCTGGTGCTAGCTTGAAAGGCCCAATCATATCCAGTCCCTAGTATGCAAATGGCCAGGAAGCTGGGATGGTCTACAGCTCTTGTGCCAACATGTGTATTTGCTTGGCGAAAAATTGACATCCTTCACAACGTCGGACGAGGTCTTCTGCATCAGAGATGGCCATAGGCCAGTAAAAACCAGCTCAAAAAGCTTTGCCGACCAGTGTTCTCGAGGCCGCGTGGTTGCCGTAGGAACTAGAGTGAATTTCGAGAAGTAGCTTCACTCCATCTTCTTGGGTGATGCATTTTTGTATTATCCTTTGCTTGACACTTTTCCTCATCAAGTTGCCATCCACCAGCACGTAATGCTTGCTTCGATGAATTAGGTGTTCAATTTCAGTCTTATCGGTGGGTACTTCGGCGCTGGAGAGGTACTTGATGAACTGTTCCCTCCAATCAGCGGTCGGCGAAGGTACCGTAAGTACCAGCTACTCGGCGGAGGGAACTTCTTGAATTTCCTTATCTTCCTTAATGGATGGCGCTAGAAGATCTTGAACGAAGACCCCCGGCAGAATCGCGGCATGAGAGGAGCCTAACTTGGATAAGTGGTCGGCGAGCTGATTTTGATCGCGCACCACGTGGTGGTACTCGATACCATAGCATTTCCCTTCAAGCTTCCTGATTTCGGCGTAATATGCATCCATCTTCTCACTGGAGCAAGACCAGTCTTTATTGAGCTAGTTGATGACCAGCAAAGAGTCCTCGTATACCATGACACGTTTAACGATGAGCTCAACGGCTATGCGGAGTCCATGGAGACATGCTTCATATTCAGTGACATTATTAGAGGCCAAAAAATATATCCGGAGAACGTATTGGAACTTATCCTTGGTTGGCATGATGAACAGAATGCCTGCACCAGCACCATTGATGTTGAGAGCTCTATCAAAATACGTCACCTAGTGCTCGAGACAAGTAGCAGCGATAGACTCTTGAATCTTAGTCCACTCAGCGATGAAATCAGCAAGCACCTAAGACTTGATGGTAGGCCTGCTTCTGAATTTAATGGAGTAAGTGCCAAGCTCGACAACCCACTTAATGATACAACCATTAGCCTCTTTGTTGTGGAGAATGTCCCCTAGAGGGAACTCGGTGACCACAACGATCTTATAATACTCGAAGTAGTGGCGGAGCTTGCGCGATGTAATCAGGACGGCGTACAGTAGCTTCTGGACCTGAGGATAACGAGTCTTGGGTTCATTGAGAACCTCGCTGATGAAGTATACCAGACATTGCACCTTATAGGCGTGCACGGCCTCCTCGTGTTCGACCACAATGGCCATGCTAACAACGCGAGAAGTAGCGGCGATGTAGATTAGGAGAGTTTCGTCTGGCCATGGCGCTGTCATGATCGGAGGCTTTGTTAGGAACAACTTGAGCTACTCAAAAGCTATGCCTACCTCCTTCAACCAGGAAAAGCACTTGGAGGCCTTGAGGAGTTTGAAGAACAGTAGCCCTTTTTCGCCGAGGCGCGATATGAAGCGGCTTAAAGCAGCCATGCAGCCTATAAGCTTCTATATATCCTTGACGCATGTTGGTCGTTTCATGTTAGTGATGGCAGAAACCTTGTCAGGGTTGGGCTCAATGCCTCGTGCGCTGACTATGTAGCCTAGGAGTATACCGGATGGAACTCCAAAGATGCACTTTGAAGGGTTCAGCTTCCATCGGTACCATTTAAGGTTGGCAAATGTTTCTTCGAGGTCAGTGATAAGATCATCAGCGGTCTTGGACTTGATGACCACACCATCAATGTAAGCTTCGACATTGCGGCCAATCTGTTGATCGAGGCACATCTAGATAGCCCTTTGATAAGTCGCCCCGATGTTCTTTAGTCCAAAGGACATGGTGGTGTAGCAGTAGGCACCGAAGGGCATGATGAACGACGTCTTGATCTGGTCTTCTTCCTTGAGGGAGATCTGGTGATAGCCAGAGCAATAATCGAGGAAGGAGAGCAGTTCGCAGTCGGCGGTGGAGTCTACAACCTCATCTATCCAAGGCAGACTGAAGGGGTCTTTAGGGCAGTGTTTGTTAAGATCAGTGTAATCAAAGCACATTCTTTATTCTTTTTTGAATGAGAATAGGGTTTGCTAACCACTCAAGATGATACACTTCTTTTATGAATCCGGCAGCTAAGAGCCATTTTATTTCTACCCTAATAGCCTCCTTCTTGTCTGGCATGAATCGGTAGAGTTTCTGCTTGATCGGTTTGGCGGTCGGCGAGACATTCAAGGAGTGCTCGATCTTCTCTCATGGTACCCCCGGCATGTCTGCAGGTTTCCAAGCAAACACATTGATGTTGGCACGTAGAAAGGAGATGAGTGTGCTTTCCTATTTGGGGTCAAGGTGAGCCCCAATCTTCACGGTCTTGGAGGGGTCATCGAGGCCGAGGCTGACCTCCATTATTTTCTTGGACTTGGTGGAGGCGCGAGGAGGCTCCAGCTCTAGGATCTCCATGTCATCAACAGGCACCATCTTCGCTTCGGTGACCACGCTGGCCATCTGGATGGAGAGGTCGGTGGCTTCGGCGAGGGCGAGACTCTCTGTCTCACAGGCGTAGGCGATGGAGAGGTAGGCCCGCAAGGCCAGGACTCCTATAGGCAAAGGCATCTTCAGCACCAGATACGCGTAGTGCGGTATAGCCATGAACTTGGCCAGAGCTGGCCGACCAAGTATGGCATGGTAGGCGGTGTTGAAGTCGGTGACGTAGAAGTTGATGTGCTCGACATGGTAGTTGCTTGTCGTGCCGAACTGTACTGGTAGGGTGATCTCTCCAAGTGGTTTGAATGCCCTGCTAGGTACCACACCCCAGAAGGAGGAGTCTGAGGGTGTGAGATCTATCATCCCGAGGCCCAACTCCTTTAGGGCTCCAGCGAAGAGGAGATTCAGAGCGCTCCCACCATCGCAGAGCACTTTTCTGAAATGCACCTTCTGGACGGTTGCATCGAGGATGAGGGGGAAATACCCTATGTAGGGGATGTCCGCCCACTAGTCAGCCCTACTGAAGGTGATGGGGACCTCAGACCATGGGCGATAGCTAGGGTCAGCGGCGACGTCTTCCATAGTGACGGCGAGCACCTACCGGGCGGCGAGCTTCCGTTCTCTTCTGCTCTTGGTGGAGGTGAGGCCCCCAAAGATGGTGGTGACCACCTTGTCGTGGTCCTGAAAGGTATTGTTATTGCCCCTAGGTGGCCAGCAACCTCTAGCTCCGTCATTGGTGTCGTTGTCCAGCTTTTTGTCCTAGAACTCCTTAGCCAAACCGAGGCAATCCTTCATCTTATGTCTGGTGTTCTTGTGGAGAGGGCATGGGCCATCAAGGATCTTCTTGTATTGCTCATCGTAGTTGTGCTTGGCATGAGGTTCATTGACGGCGGTGACGATGTGGTCTTGATGGCGGCGGTGATTTTGGCCAGACTTGGGTCCTTCTTGCCGATCATGACCGCTGTCACGATGGTAACTGCGGTCGTCGTAGCAGCAGCCGTTGTAGCATCGGTCATCGGGGCGGTCGTCATAGCGGTGTGTTGGGCGATGCATGCCTGCATCCTCATTGAAGCGCACCTCGGCTTCCTCGGCGTTGGCGTACTGGTTGGCGGTCGTGATCATCTCGCCAATACCTATGGGCGACTTGCAGTTGAACTTGGAGCGAAGCTCACGGTGGTGGAGTCCTCGGATAAAGGCAGTGATGACCTCAGCTTCCGTGATGTTGGGAATAGAATTCCTCATCTCGAAAAAATATCGGATGTAGCTACAGAGGAGCTCAGATGACTTCTGGTTAGCCATGTAATTATCGGTGAAGACTTTTTTCAGCTCTTCCTAGGATCCGATGGAGTCCGGGGCAAGGCTTGTAAACCAGCTCATGGCGGCTGGCGTAAGCATGATGGGAAAATAGTTCACCATGACACTGGTGTCTCCTCCGGTGGTGCGGACAGCAGTGGCGTAAGCCTGTAGCCACTGTGTTGGATTCATCCTTCCTTCATAGGGCTCGACCCTGGTGATTTTAAAACCATGGGACCATTGAAGTGTTCGGAGCGCCCTCGTGAATGCTGGGGGCCCTTTAGGGTTGTCGGTGCCATCGTCTGCAGCGTTGCCGGCGGCGAGTGGCTCAAGAGCTAAGTCCAGGTTACCGTACTCTCGCTCATACTCCTGGCGGTGGCGTACTTCTTCTTCATGGCGACCTAAGTGGCATTCGTCGATACGTTGTCGTGCATCTTGGAGATTGTTGAGGTGCACTCGGACGTCCTAGTCGACCTCCTTGTTGTGTTGGCGGTGATGTTCGTTGCGGTTGCCCCTAGCTCCACCCTATAGGGGCTGCCTATAGTCGCGGTGCTAGTTGGTGAAGTGACTTGGGCGGCGATCGGATCTTGTGGCGACTGATCAGCGAATCGAGGTTGTGGAGTAAGGTCTCTGATCCTGGTAGATCTCATTGACCTGGCAATGCACCGCGTTAAGCATTGCGACGACCTTAGCGACCTCTGGTGTCTATGGGAGCCAGGCGAGCTCGTTGGCAGCCACGGCTAGGTTGGCGCTTGGCATCTTGTAGACGTCGTGGCCGTCAACACGGACAAACTCGTCGTCGAGGTTGCGTTGGAGTGGTCTTCCTTGTGAGTCAAGCTATTGCTCGACCCTTGCAAGGACAATCTCGTTTGCTTGGCGCTGTGTGCGGTTGATGTTCTGGTTCTCGCGAGCGGCGCGTTCCTCCTCGATTTCGCCATTCCGAGAGGGGCTGTCGACACAGACGTTGAAGATTGCACCGCCACGGAACGGAGGGGGAAGAAGTAGTTCAGTGGTCGTTTCGGCGACTGTTTCCGTAGAGCCCTAGGACTCAGAGTCCGGATTCTCCTCCGGGATGGTCTGGAGGGACGCTCCGGAGCGTCGGCTGACGTGGAGCATGTTGACGGCTGGCGGAGGCTGGTCAGCGATCTGGTCGATAGAAGGATGGAAATTTCCAACCTGGTCGATGAATCTGCCCCTTATGGCATCTTGGTAAGCGGCAACAGCGTTGGTGAACCTGAAGGGTAGGGCTGTAATCCCTAGAGTTTCCTGAGCAGCCTCTGATAGATCTAGATCGGAGGATGGTCAGCGTTGAACTAGAGTGTCCAGAGCTGATTCGGCGATGGAGAGGCAATCGGCGAGCTTCAGACCAACCCGATCGATGGATGCGATCAGATCGTCATTGTTGATCTGCCTTCTCTGGTAGCGAGGAAGCGGGCGGTGAGTCGTCGATGAAGGCGACCTCGGAGGCAGTTCTGAGATCGGATCTGCAGTCACAGTTGCGGGGGTGATCAGCACAGAATTGATCTACACTGGCTCGAGGAGCTCTCCGACTCCATCAGCATTGATGATCCACGAGATGGATCCGACCATGAAGATCTGGCCGAGCTGCGGGAGGGACGAAGAGCCTGCGGAAAAAAGCCATCTTGTTCGATAAGGAAAACAACACGCACACCCCTACTTGGCGCGTCAACTGTCGACAGAATATCATCGGCAGTCCTCCGAGGGGTATCCCACGAAGGTAGATTGATCGGCAGAGAAGCGTGTGATCAAGAGCAAGAAGACAGCAGAGACACACGAGTTAGACAGATTCAGGCCGTCAATATGACGTAATACCCTACTCCTGTAGTATGTTGGTTTGTATTAGCTATCGTATGATATTGTGTGAGTTTGGAGGGGGTCCCTGCCCGTCTTATATAGTCCGGGGAGCAGGGTTACAAGTCAGTTAGATCTGAGAGATAACCGGAAAGTAATAACAGATTACAGGAATCTTGGGATCATACGTATCCTAACAGATCTCGTAGTATCTTTAGGATATCTTCCCGGTGTCTTGCGGGAGGCGCCGAGCAGAGTTGTGCCCCGCAAGGCTTCGTCTTGTGGGCTGGGCCGCCCCTGGGGGCGCAGTCCATGTAGTCTGCCGTGGGTATCCGGGGTCGTACCCCCACAACCTTCCTTTACTATCGATGTCGATAATAATACGATTCTTTGATAGCTGTTCTTGTATTAGAATAACCTGAAAAGGAACAAATATCTCAAGATTATTGGTGCACAAAAGAAGCACGGGAAACAGGTGCAACAAAACTAAAAGCACTTGAGCTAGCCCTGTAACTAATGGGTTCATAGGTTCAGCAATACTCTTTTTGGATTAAAAAAATGCATTGTTCCTTTCAGGTACCTTCTCGGTCCCTTTGACAATAAAGTAGCCACCAGGATCAAGAGGGCACTCACCTAGGAACACAATGGTGAAACCATCAGGATAAACAGTAAGATAAACGATAAGCATTTCAGAAATAGACTAACCGAGTCTTGCTAGCTCAGCTTCATCCCTTCCATGCAGAATACATGTATAACTTCTAAGCATGATGGGCATGTAGCCAATAAGAATATTCTTCAGAGGAGCAAGTTAAGAAGGGCAAGTATAGTTAAAAAAAAAACCACGTCAAGCGTGTAGAAGTTACTTAAAGCAGACTAATGGGTACCTTCTCCTGCGGTTTTTGCTGCTTACCTACGGTATATTCGACATCAACTCTTATAGGAGCAGAATAACTGAAGGTAGAAATGAAAAGATCAGAGCTGTTATCATGAGAAGTGATAAATCAGCAGGAAGCATGCACTGAGAAAACTGCCCTGCCAGAGTACCAACAAGATGAACAGGCTATGAGTTTGGCAAAGATGCAAGGCTGGCTTTCCGTTTCACATAATCAGATTATCCATCCGAAGTTATTGACGGGTTGATTTAATGCAAACAGATAGATACATTATGAATCTGGGCGTGATCGGAGGCTTACGTGCGGTCAGTAAGGCGGCAAAAGTGCGGCGTGATAGCTTCGATTTTGTAATCCACTTGAACGAAGGGCGTGCCAACATATACTTTGGTGTACCTGGACGGAATTGAATTACAGTGGGCGGGCAGAAACAGATAGGTACACAGCACGCACAGGAGAAGAGAATTATCAGAATCGGGCATGAAAACAAAACAAGCTACGGTAATGTATAGACGATTGCTGAAGAGCAGTACTGTCACTGTGGAATGAATGAATAGAATAGAACAGACCATAATACATACGCAACAGACATACTTAAGGTAAATGTTTGGGTCATTGCGCGCTTCCATGCGATTGTTTGCCTCGATGATCTTCCTGATTCCCCTGGTGATGAAGTAGTTGAAGGAGTCAATGTGCTCCTTGACGAGGCCTCGGACCTTGAGGAACGCGGGGAGCAGCGCGAACTTGTCGACGGGGTTGGTGACTGGCGCGGCCAGCGAGCGGTAGGACGGTTGCTGCGCCTCCAGCTCCTTCATGGCCGCGCCGTCGTCACCTAGGGCTTGCTGGTGCTCGTCCGCCGCGGCAGCCACCGTCATCTACCCCACCCTATAATACATCGAGACAATTGCTAAAATAGGACTCCCAAACATGTGCCTTTGCTCAAATAGGACTCCTAACGTTGGCTTTGCTCAAATAGGACTCGAAACGTTGTCACTTTGTTATAATGACATTTTGACACTTTTAATCACATTTGTCATCTCAAATACATGTATTTTGCCTTGAGCTGACTATTTTGCCCTTAGGCCTTTAAAACACGTGACTGCTGGCCGCTGCCTGGGCTGGATGGCCGGCCGCCTGGCCATGGCTTGGCTGGCCCGCAAAATGGCACATATAGCAATCAGGTAAATTTCTCTTTGGTTAACTAAAGAAGGGTTGTACAGGGAGAAAAAAAACTAAAACTAGACACCACAGTGTTGTGATTGCACAACTTATTTGAACTAACAGGTTCCAAAGAAAACATGTACCAAATGCATATAGGAAATAAGGAATATTTAAAACCTAACTAATTAGACAGATTACGCCAGGGCTCATAGAACATAGATAATGGCCACACCATGGATTTATTTCAATAAGATCAACATACCCGAAGAGAGGAAATCTCCAGCTCATCGTATAGAGTAATCTGCATTGAAAGAAAGTTACGGATGTTAATTGATAAACTGATTGGTGATGTAATATGAGATGTTTGAACCCTTCTTATTTGTCAAGATCAAATTGACATCCAAGTAAATTTTGATACAAATTGCATAATAGTGGTAATTAGTGCTTGCGAAGTTCATATCATAAAACCATGATTCTAGCAATTACAAGTTCATCGCATAAGACTATAATTTAGTTTAAAACAAGATCCAAGTCATTAAATAAATCATGAGCAGTTTACATCTTATCACACAACTAAAGTAATTCATCCAATATGTAGCTTCCTCTTCGGTGTCATCTTCTTGGGTGCTGCAGCGGTAGACATCCTCATGGGACTATTGGTGTCAACTTGTGAAGATGTGCCCTCCCCTAATAACGTCGCAAGCATGCTGCACATAAATTTAATACGACAATTAGATGTTTGGAAAAATTAGTGTATGGTAAATATGTCAATTTCTATATTTATAATTTTTTACCTTCTTGTGACCCTTCCTGGACTATCACGTAGAATTTCTTCTCTAGTCGGCCTCCGTGGAGTGCTAGGTTCCGCTGGCTGTATTGTAACATTTTTCCTTGGTTGCCTACGCTTTCTAGACAATCAAAGATAACAACCACAAACTTGAGCAATCCAACTTAATCAGAAAAAAAAATCCAAGTTAATCAGCAAAGCAAAGTTCATAGTTCTTATATGCATATATATGCTAGTGGCCTCATATACGTACTGCATGCATGCATATATGCATATATATACAAGATTGAAATACATGATTCTATTTACTTCAGGCCGTGCTTAGTCGCAAAGGAAATACATGTACAGACTAAACAATTGATCACAAAGGAAATACATGTACAGACTAAACAAAGTTGTGGAATGTACATACTATTTACCTCTTTTTTGCAGTCCCATTGAGCGGGCACTTGGAACTAGCTTGCCTATGACCTTTTTCTCCGCATCTTTTTCAAGTTATAGGTCCTCTGATCATCTTTTTTCCCTTTGCATTTGTTGGAGCAGTATCATTGTCACATCCCTTCTCACCCTCCATCTCATTGCTAAATTTTCCATCTTTGGAACCTTTCTTCTTGTGTCCACCTTCCATCCATCCCTTGATTCTTAGTTTCCTCAATCTTCCAGGAGGTAATTTAGCTAGAGGTGCACCAACTAAAAAAGGTAGGTCGACTTCTGGCCATTGTGTTTTATCTGTCATCGGTTCAATCTCTCTTCCATAAGCCGCCCTAAACTTATTCACCGAGTAGTAGTCATGCACGAACTGTTCTAGGTCAATTCCCCTTTGGCGGGTTACATAGGCCAATACATGCTGACATGGCTTACCAGTGTGCTGCCATTCTTGACAAGTACAAGTCCTTTGCTCTAACTTGACAATGTGTCTCACAGAAACGCCGCTGCTATGGTCCCACACCTCTGCACTCCAATTAGAACATTTCACAATTTTCAAGTGTCCCAAACCTCTAGTATTTGCTCTTAGCTGAACCATAATAGCTGGGAGAATCCTGCCCTCAGATAGCATGTATGCAATAATTCTTCTCTTGTGCCACAGTACCATGATCATTTCTCTGATCTTATCAGCAAGGTCAGCAACAGGTAGGTCCTTATGGTCTCTAATCCAGTTATTAAATGACTCAGCAATGTTACTAGTTATGTAGTCACACTTAATGTCTGGATTGAAACCACACCTATACCATAGAAGCTTGTGATTGGCCTGTAACCATTGCACTGCTTCTGATGACTCACTTAGCATTTTTGCTAAATTGTCATAGAAAATCTCCTCTCTGTAAGCTCTAGCAGCAGGATATATCTGGACAAACCCTCTAAATCTCTTTTTGAAGTTTCTGGCTAGATGATAAAAGCATTCCCTTTGCTCTGCATTTGGGAATACATTCTTCACTGCATTCTCTAAGCCTTTGCAAGCATCAGAACATATAGCAAGTAGTGGAGGATCACCTATAGCCTTCTTCAACTGTTCCATGAACCAAGTCCAGTTGACTGTTGTCTCAGAAGCAATGAAGCCATAAGCAACTGGATACATCCAATTGTGACCATCAACTGCTACAGCTGCGGCCAAGTGACCATTCCACCTTCCATTAAGGGCTGTAGCATCTATGCTCAAATGAGGCCTACAACCTTCCAAGAAACCATCAATACATGGTTTAAGAGCACAGAAAAAATGGTGGAAATATACCTCACCATCTACCTCAAGAACATCAATCTCAACTACACTCCCGGGCCTCCGCTTCTCGACCTCGGCCTTCCACCTATATAGCAGCTGAAAACTCTCTGACCATTTGCCATAAACCTCATCAAGAGCTTTTGCTTTACCCCGCCACACAGTGTCATATGCAATTTCACACTTGTGATCTGTCTCCAACCTCTTTTGCAGTTCCCTAGCACCAATATTTGGTTCAGCTCTAAGTATACTCGCAGCCCAAAGAGCTACCCACTTGCAACTTGGAGTTGTAGTTGCCATCCTCATGCTAGACACACATGTATGGTCATTGACTAAGACGGTAACCTGCAAGAAAAAATAAATCAATGAGATATATAGTGTACTGTTGCATCATATATAGCACAAAAAAATCAAGGACTTCTCAATCATATATAAACACATATGAAATAATGCACGTTCACAGCAGCTAGGAAAGTAGACAATCAAGCACAGGAGCATGCACACGTCCGGCCAATCAAGTAGTACCAAATGAATCGTACAGAGGCATGCAAGCATATATGTATATATAGTACTACATGGCAGTAAAACACTTTCATCCAGGCAATTAAACACAGGCAATGTAGAATTAATGAAATAAGCCCTGTATACCTCCGTTGTAGCACTGCCTTGCAGTTTTCTGCCATTTATCCTCCAAATGCAAGGGCGATCTTCATCACCGGAATTGCAATAAGCCCTATATACCGTCTTAGTTGACTTCTCTACTCGTAAATGGAACTCCTTGTTGATGGCAAATTGCCGAACTACCAGCTTGAACTCCTCCATTGTTGGGTACATTGTCCCTACCTCCATTGATGGGTTCTTCTTATCATACGTAATGACCATCTCACCGGGTACGGCATCACTAGTAGGGATGGCAGCACCATCAATATCTTGCCCAAGCGCAGTATCATTCACTTGTTCATCCATTCGGCAACCAAAGCCTTGTGTAGGTACATTTATTGACTCATTTGTTGTGCCCTCTTCTGTCAAGCCTAAAAACTCACACATCCGGCTCTCGCTCATAACTTCAATTCGACCTTCATCATCATGTGTTTCCACAATTTGTAATGTTGCCCAATCAACTTTTCCTATAGTTTCCACATCATTCACTTCGGACATATAAACAAGCCAAACCTAGTTTTATTTCTGTACGGTACTTGTACTGAAAAAAAAAAGATCTAGTGGATGCAATATATACCTTTGCACTTGAAGAACATGAATGTTGCACTCTCTTGCCGGATGAGGAGCAGTAGGCAGAAGTGACCTTGCTAGGGCTAGAGCATCGATGGAGGCCTCCACTGCTGGCTGCAGGCCATCGGTTGCCCCAGCCTGGGAAGCTTGGCCATCAGGTGCCGCGGCCAGGGCACCGGGCGACGTCGAGGCTAGAGCATCGAGCGACGCCACGGCTAGGGCACTAGGCACAGCCTCGGCTAGGGCACCACGCGTGGCCAGGGCTTCGGTTGCCTCCAAGTCCATGGCCGGTGGCGTCGACAGGGAAGGAGGGGTAGCGGGAGGGAGGAACGCCGAGGCCAGAGCACCGGGCAATGCCGTGGCTAGGGCACCAAGCGTGGCCTCGGCACCACGCATGGCCAGGGCTCCACCACGCGCGGCCAGGCCTCCACCACGCGCGGCCAGGGATTCACCAGCGGGAGGGAGGAACGCCGAGGCCAGAGCACTGGGCGACGCCATGGCTAGGGCACCAGGCGCGGCCTCGGCACCATGCGTGGCCAGGGCTCCACCATGCGTGGCCAGGGATTCACCACTCGCGGCGGCGTCGGTTGCCTCCAAGTCCATGCCCGGCGGTGTCCAGCAAGAAGGAGGAAGGAAGAAGGAACGACGTACGGAAGAAGGAACGACGGAAGATGTTCTCGTCGGCCAGGGCTCCAAGTCCACAGATAGATTAAAATACTAGAAGGGCAATACAGTCAATATGAGAAAATACATGTATTTGAGTTTTGGAATATGATTAAAAAGTTGTTAAAATGTCATTATAACAAAGTGACAACGTTTCGAATCCTATTTGAGCAAAGCCAACGTTAGGAGTCCTATTTTAGCAAAGGCACATGTTTGGGAGTCCTATTTTAGCAATTTTCTCATAATACATCAGTTAGAATAAATCTACAGCCACACAATAAATGTCTGCTCCACGGTCATGACCAATGCTACATCCACACCCATGAATGCACCCAGAAAATATAACATCATCAAAACGGATACACCAGATTATCTCTTAGTTATTCTCTCTCATTACTCATCCAAATCCGATGGCTTATGTTTAGTGTGTCTGCCCTCCATCGCCCTCCTGCGGACCTCCCACGCGCATGCGCCTGCAGGTCAGGCTCGCATTGATTTTGGTTGCCCCTCCTCTCCTCTCCCCCACGCGCGACTCGCGACTCCTCCTCTCCTCTCCCCTACGGACGAATCCTAGACGCAAAGGCGTCGGCGACGGCTTGGGCCCCAGACGCGGAGAAGGCAGCGGTGGTGCGAGCCCCGGACGCCGAGGCGGCATCAGCGTCAGCGGTGGCACGAGCCCCGAACACAGAGGCGGCGTCGACGGCGCAAGCCCCGGACGCGGAGGTGACCGCCATGTTTCACCACCGTGTGCTCGCCGCATCTCGCAACCATCGCGAGGGCGAGAACAGCCGGCGCGAGCGCAACCACCTAGACCGCCTCCACAACATCCTCGCCTACGACCACGAGGCATGTAGACTACTCTCATCAGTGCTCTGTCATCTACTGTTGTTGTCTCTTCTCTCCCGTATTAACTTTGTCCCCCACTTGCTCCATGATTAGATCTGAAGAAGCTCTGAATGTATGTGCATGCACACATCATGGTTGCGTACAGTTTTGGTATGTACTGATTTGAGTAGATCTGAAATTTATAATGGTTGGTAGCCTGTGTCACTCATTTCTAATACTTTGTTTTGATTAATCACTGGTTTGAGTAGCTTATTTGTGAAAACATTTTAGAATGTTCTATGAACAAGGACACTTAAAATCATGTTGTACATGTTAAGTGTAGTTTATTCTGCAACATTACAGTGAGATTCTTGGCTGCACTTTGTAATTGATGCATGTGGTTTTGTCTCCTAAGGACATTGTGGAAGTGATAGGGTTGATGGATATGTTACTGTTGGTGACTTATTACTTTTTCATATATACAGAATATATGCATGGATATCAATTTTAGCTGGAGGGAAACTGTGGTTTTCCATGTGCTTCTTATTTGGGTACTCCACAGGTGGAGCTATTGTTTTGAAGGTAAAGCAAAGCTACACTCACTTTAATGATTTGAATGAAATGAAATAACATGTCTTTGGTTAATTGTTGTTCTCTTGAATTTTCAGATAGTCAAGGAACGTTTGAAGCAATTAACTACGATTAGTTCAACCTCATGGTCTTGGACACGGTGCTACCGCTGCCGCCTCGCCTCGCTGCAGCAGCTCCTGCCTTGGGCAGCGTCGTCCCATCCCCATCTGTGTTCATCTCCCGCGTGGCGCCACACCTGTTTGGAGATATTCAAGGAAAAGTCAAGTAGTTAGGTGAAAAGTTTCCGATAATCAAAGGTCTTCTTGCTAATATTTTGATCCCTTCTTTGCACGCTGCAGCACTAATTTTTTATTATGCTATGATGCAATTGTATTACTCGCTGCTATGTAATACTACTTTTCCCATAGACTCCCTGCAGCCACTGTGTTAGAACATCCATATAATTATGCCTATCCATCCTTGCAGGCGTCATTGAGCGGAAGAAATCAAAGACACTATAATTCTTTCAGCAGTGATTGCGGCCTGCACAGTCTTTTTTATTATTTACTGGCTTTCAAAATGATGGGATCTCACCTGAAAGAAACTTCCTAGATCTCCCTTCTTGCAAACTTCTACTGCAGGTCTGCATTTGAGCTCAGCCCTCCTAATTCCTGGTATGCAATGACTTGTTTGATACAAGGACTTGGGAACTAATATTTATGATAGAGGTTGGTTTTGCTTCAAATTAGCTTGTAGTCGGATTCTATTTATGTCCAGTTCTATTCTATTTTCAATTCAGAGTTCTCAATGCATGATTGCTTGCAGGGAAATCAAAGCTAGAAAGGAGCCATCATATAGAGATTCTGTAAGGTGTGGCCTTCCTATTTCATGGTGGGCTATTGACTTATTGATATGGCATTCTAGAAAACTAAATCCTCGGAGAACACTGCCAGATGCAAAGTAACTTTTCACATGCCATATGTTTCATTCACGAGAACACTACCCAGTGCTTGCTTTATCACCGACGGTTATCAATCATATTATTGTCATGGTTGTTAATATGGCTTGAAACAGATGATGCTAAGACTCTATAGATTGTAATTGTCGGTGCAGAAAGTGACCAACACGTAAATATTTGTAGTTTTGTCGTACGTTGTGATCGGAGGTGGCCTAGCACTCAATGACACAGGGTTTATACTGGTTCAGGCAACGTGCCCTATGTCTAGTTTGAGTTGGTCGGTGACTTTATTCCTAAGCCCAGGTGCTCGAAGTTTGCAGTGAGGTTACAAACGAGAAGGAGAAAGATGGGGGGTACAAGAGGTCCGGTCGGACTCCGATCAGAAGAGCCGAGAGCGACGGGAGCTCGGCTATGAGCTAAGTGTTCGAGCGTGTGCTCGTGGTTTGAACCTGGTGGTTTTGCTATTGTGTCCTAGTGAACTTGATCGATCTAATGAATCTACCCTATTGGGAGAGAGCGCATCCCCTTTTATAGATAAAGGGGATGGCCTTACAAGTAAGAGGGAGAGAGTATGTATTCTACTAAGCCTTGTTGCCCACACCGGTGGGTACAGGACGATGGTAGGCGCCCACAATACTATTGAATGTCGACGCCTGCCACATTGTTGATACCTAGAGACATGCAAGGGGTCTTACCATGTTCGCATGGTATGGTTAATGCCGGCGCCCACAACACTGTTGATGCCCAGAGGCATGTGGGGGGAGCCTTACCATATGGGAGTTAATGGTGCCCATAATACTGTAGGAGAAAATGTCGGCGCCTACAGCACTGCTTGGGTTCTGTCGTGCCAGGAGGGTCGCAGGGTACTGCCTGGCAGGTGCGTAGGGTATGGTCCCTGGTATTATGGTTTGCTTGTGCGCCCTGTCTTACTTTCTCTGTCCGTTCCCTGGTCCTTACCGAGCGGGCGTCCCTGGTCGGTTAGTCCTAGTCGGCTCTGAATGTGCCAGTTGGAGAAGATCAGTGAGTAGGGGTTTGGTGCATCCCTAGTCGGAGACGCAGGTCGGAGTCAGAAGTAGTGCTTTGGCCAGGCCTTTCGGTCGGAGAGGCCGTCTGGAGGCGGGCTGGAGACCGAAGCGAGTGCTCCGGTCAGAGAGGTGGGCTGGAGTCAAAAAACGGGCGTCGTTCCTCCTCGTCCAGACCTTTCGGTCAATGATTGGATCGCCCTTCTAACCTATCGTTTAGGTAGTTGGGCTGGCCCATGAGTTGCGTGTTTGCTTGCAACGTTGCCTGCGGTGCCGAGCCTTTGTTGGGAAGCTGGTCCATGAGGGACTTATGAACCTGACAGGAGCCCCCGGGTAGAATCGTCTGGGGGGTTTTGTCTTGATGGCGGGTGCGCATGAGCGCACCCATGGGTGTAGCCCCTGAGCCCCCGGGTGATTCGGGCAGAATTGTTTAGGAGGTTTCGTGTTGCCAGCGGAGGAAGTTTTGTTTCGTTAGCGGGTGTGCGTGAGCGCACCCACGGGTGTAGCCCCTGAGCCCCCGGGTGATTCGGGCAGAATCGTCTGGGGGTTTTGTCAGCAGGTGTGCGTGCGTGTTTTTTAGTCGAGACAGAGTCACCAACCAAGGCGTTGGTATGCACCGTGGGATCAGGCGAGTTTAGAGTCATGGATCATGGCATCGGTGCGTGCCGTGGGATTGAGGCAGTTAGTTTAGGGATCGGGTGAGATGGAGCTCGTGGATCCTAGCGTCCGTGCGTGCCGTGGGATCGAGCAAGGCAGTTAGTTTATAGGGATCGGGTGAGACGAAGCACGTGGATCATGATGGGACGAGTTCGGGGTCATAGACCCAGGCGTTTTGGCATGCAGTCGAGGCATAGCCGAGGGATGGGGTGAGTTTGGGGTCGCAGACCTAAGCATTTGGTGTGCAGTCGAGGTGCAGCTGAGGGATGGGGTGAGTTCGGGGTCATAGACCTAGGCGTTTGGTGTCTTGAGCCCCCGAGACCCGTTGGGCCTTTGGTAGGGTTTAGTTTGAGTTGTGTGCATTACCCCGTCCTTGGTTTCTCACAACTAGAGGGGCTGAGCTTTGTCGCTTGCCTCGATCGCTCGGGCTCGAGTGACACGCTCGGTGAGCTCGCTAATGGGTATGATCGAGTGGAATCCGGGTCCGTCATTTACCTGCAACCCGGTAGATGCCTAGGTCATTTCGAAGACCGACTTGGGTGGCCTACTGGCCTCCCCTCGATGGAGATTCTGTGGGCTTGGCAGAGGTTTAGGATCGAACGAGAAGGTTGAGATGACCCTGTCTGCTATGGGGTAGACTAGGCGAGGGTCGCACAGGGCTCATCTGCGTTTTTTCCCTTGGCTCTATTTGATGTGGGGCGGCCTCAAGCCCTTTGTAGGCCGGCCTTCGAACCCCGGTCGGTCATTGCTCATGTTGAATGAGGCAACTGCCGCTTCATGACGCAACACAGAGCGTTGTGATGCATTTCGCTGCATGTGCGATGCTTTAGTTCCTGAGCCCCCGAGCGATTTAGGGCCCGAATCGTCCGAGGGGCACGGGCATATGGAATGAATGCGTGTATGGATGTATGAAATGATTATAAAGAAATAGCGGGGGTTGGTAGTGTTACCTTGATGACTCGAGTGTCGGGGTTTGAAGAGCTCCAATCAAAAATGTCCGATCGGGACCCGTGCTCGTTGTTCGTGACGGAGTCAGCATGGCCTACATGGGGCATCCCTTTGCTCCTTACCTGTCCCTCAGTGTGTTTTTCTGAGCCGTTCAATCGACTTAGGAAGCCCGATGGTCTCTCCTAGCGGAGATCCTATTGTTTAGGTTTTTCCAAGTCCCGCCTGGGGAGGCGGAGAGCCGCCTGTGCGTGGTGATGCTTTGGTTTTTTACTTCCGGCGTGCGGTAGTGGTGGGCCATACCCAGGCCATGTCCCATCTTACCAGGCATCATTTCGTCTGACCAGGCATCGTTTCATCGGTCAGTGTGTGTCCCATCGGTCCGGTTGTGTCCCATCGTTTCCCATCTACATTGAATGGGGGAAGGGAGAGAGTTTTTCACTTTGATCTTTTGCCCTTCTTCAGCTATCATGTTTCCTCCTTAAATAGGGGGAAAGAGAGGGCTTTTCGTCGCAGTCCTTTGCCTATTCTCCAACTATTGCCTCTCCTCTTTCTTCCTCCTCACCGAGAGTGCCTGTATGTCGTGGTAGTTCCTCAGTGAGAGAGAGGGTAAGCAAGGGGGAGGAATTACAGATCCTTTCATGAATCCGGAGCGTGATGTCAAGCTGGAGGCTGCCCGAGGCGGTGCTGGCCATCTTTTCCTAAGAAGGGGTGACTTCTACCAAAGGAGGTGGCGCGCTAGATTCATCTGCGAGGTCTTTTTCGGGATGGAGTCGTGTGTGGATTTTTCTGGTGGATCTTCACCGAGCGAGCCTTGTCAGAGGGGAAGTTGCCTAGGATCATGATGGTGGAGGGTTCCATGCCAACAGCTGCTTAGGTTGGCCAGTTTATAAAGTTTGATGAGATCTCTTCCAGCCATGGTGGCCATACCTTAGCGGCAGCGTCCCTACCCAGGAGCTACCTCGACTGCATGAGAAGGTTCAGAGCTCCATGTTCTTCTGCTAAGCATCTATGGGTGCGATGCCCTTGAGGTACCCATTGCGCTCGCCGAAGTCGAGGGAGCAGAACCGGGCGGGTCCCTTGAGGTACCCGTTGCGCTCGCCGAAGTCGAGGGACCAGAACCGGGTGGGGCCCTTGTGGCGGTGGTTATGTCTAGCGCCGTGTGTCATGGCCCCTCCTTTGGCGTTAGGCGATGTCGTTGAGAGGCCATAGTAGTATTTGGAGTAGAAGTAGTTAGAAAATGTAATAGTTGAGTTCGTCGGTGAGTCCCCATGTGAATAGTTTTTTTGTATCAATGAATACATCAGTTATATTTTTGTGATAGAATCACTATCCGTTCCTTATTTTTATCCTAGCATAACTTTTTTTGTCCTTTCTTTTTTGCACCTGCCCATTAGTTCCATAGGCTATAGCTTTTAAGAACCTGGGCACGGCCCGCGGGGCTCGGCTACTCATAACCATAGGTCGTGGTGGGGTGCGTTTGGTTAGGAGTAAAAACAAAGTTACATAAGGTAATCAAAGGAATGGAATGTGCTTCCGTTCGGGGATAAGGTTGTTACCATGTGATAGTAAAAAAGAGAGGTAGTATTTAGTATTGTACCCTCATGGAGCCCCTGAGCAACCTGGGCTAAAAGTGTTCGGGCTGGGTTGCTTTATAGGAGCAAGTGTTTGACTAAAAAGCGGTAAGACCAAATTTAGGGGAAAACGACGTAGCTATTCAATGTTCCAAGTGTTGGTGAGAATGTTGCCGTTGTTGTCCTCCAGTCGGTAGGTGCCCGGTCGGATCACTTCAGTTACCATATAGGGTCCTTCCCATGGTGGAGAGAGTTTGTGTTTTTCTTTCATTGACTGGGTCCTCCTGAGTATGAGATCACCGACTTCGAGGATCCTCTCCCTGATCTTCCTTTTGTGGTACCTATGGAGAGTTTGCTGGTAGTGAGCGGAGTGGATGACGGTCATCCCGCGGGCCTTCTCGAGTAGGTCAACTACGTCTTGCTAAGCCTCCGTGGCTCAGTCATGGTCAAAAGCCTTCACTCTTGGGGCACCGTGGTTGAGGTCAGAGGGCAGTACTGCTTTAGCTCCGTAGGCCAGGAAGAAGGGTGTGAATCCTATGGATTAGTTTGGGGTCATTCTTAGGCTCTAGAGGATCGTTGGGACCTCTACAACCCATCGCCTGACGTACTTGTTGAGTCGGTCGAAGATACATGGCTTAAGTCCTTGGAGGACCATGCTATTGGCACGCTCGACCTGACCGTTAGTACATGGGTGTCCGACTAAGGCCCAGTCGATCCTAATGCCATATCCATTACTAAAGTCTAGGAACTTCTTTCTGGTGAAGTTAGTCCCATGGTCAGTGATGATACAGTTGGGAACGCTGAACCGGTAGATGATGTCAAGAAAGAATTTGACTGCTCTTTCGAGTGGATGTTGGTGATGGGCTTGGCCTCTATCCACTTGGTGACCTTGTCGACTGCTATGAGTAGGTGAGTGAAGCCGCCCGGGCCCTTATTGAGGGGTCCTACCATATCGAGGCCCTAGACCATGAATGGCTAGGTGATGGGGATGGTTTGAAGTTCCTGTATCGGCAAATGAGTTTGTCGAGTGTATAATTGGCATCCCTCACACCTGCGAATGACCCCCTCTGCATCTCGTAGTGCGGTGGGCCAGTAAAAACCTTGGTGAAAGGCTTTTCTAACCAGTGACCTCGGGGCCACGTAATGTCCGTAGATCCTAGCATGGACCTTGAGGAGGAGCTGCTTCCCCTGATTGGTGGGGATGCACTTCAAGAGCACCCCTGATGGACTCCATTTGTAGAGTTCATCACCGAGCGTGACGAAGGTCTTGGCACATCAAGAGATCCATCGGGCTTTAGTCCTTTTGGGAGGAAGAACCTCCTCGATGAGGTAGGCGAGTAGTGGCACTTGCTAGTCAGTTTGATCGAGTGCCAATACGGCGACGTCAGCGGGTGATGTCGTCATAGAGGCACTTGGGTCGGAGCCCCCGAGCGCTGGCTTGGAGTTGGGGTTAGAGCCCCCGAGCACCAGCTTGGCATCGGTGTATGTCTAGATTGGACCTTCCAGGACATGGGCGGATGGCTTGTGGAGATCATTGATGAAGACCCCGCTCGGGGACGGATCTCGCATGGCGGCCAATTTTAAGAGAAAATCGGTGGCATTGTTGTTCTTTCGGGGGACGTGATGTAGCTCGATTCCCTAGAATTTGTCCTCGAGCTTGCACACCTCTTGGTAGTACACCACCATGAGGGGGCTTTTGCAGGAGGACTCCTTCATGACCTGATCGACGACCAGCTCTGAGTCACCATGAACGTATAGTCATGTAGCACCAAGTTCAATGGTAATGCATAGTCCGTTGATGAGGGCCTCGTACTCCATGGCGTTGTTTGAGGCTAAAAAGTGGAGGCGGATGGTGTAGCGGAGCCTACTCCTATCTGGGGAGATCAGAACCACTTCAGCCCCCGATCTAGGAGCCATGACAGACCCATCGAAGTATATTGTCCAGTACTCATGGGTGATGTCTGGGGTTGGCAACTGGACCTCCATCCATTCGTCAACAAAATCCACGAGAGCTTGAGACTTAATGGTGGTACGGGGGATATACTTGATGTTATGGCCCATGAGTTCAAGTGCCCACTTGGAGATCTATCCCATGGCATCATAGTTGTGGACGATGTCTCAGAGCGGGTATAAAGTGATGATCGTGACTTCGTGGTCGGTGAAGTAGTGCAGGAGCTTTTAGGTTGCCATCAGCATGGCGTATAGGAGCTTCTACACCTAGGGGTATCAGACCTTGGGGTCTGTGAGTACCTCCCCAATGAAGTATATGGGCCGCTAGACCTTAAGGTGGTGTCTCGGTTCTTCCCTTTCGATGACCAGGGTGGCACTTACCACATGGTTGCTGGTTGCAACATAGAGGAGGAGGGGTTCTCCTTGTTCAGGAGCGACGAGGATTGGGGCCAACGTCAGGGATGCTTTGAGGCTCTCTAGAGCCTGCTGAGCTTCCTCAGTCTAGACAAAGGCATCCATCTTTTTAAGGAGCTTGTAGAGTGACATCCCTCGTTCACCGAGCCGAGAGATGAACTGGCTCAAAGCGGCCAGACAGCCGGTGAGCCTTTGCACGTCCTTAACGTTGCGTATGGGGCCATGTTAGAAATGGTCATGATTTTTTCGAGGTTGGCCTCGATGCCGTGTTCGGACACAATGTATCCGAGCAGCTTCCCCTTTGGAACCCCGAAAACACATTTCTCAGGATTCAATCTGATGTTGAACCTTGAAAGCATCTAGGCCCCTAGTTGGATTTCGGTGATTAATGTCAATACAAAGATTACTATGACTAACGTGTGTTTTGCAGAGACAAGTAAGTTAGGTCATGGTAATGGAGATCGATTGGGCAATCGTGGTTGTCATGCCCCTACGATGGAAATCATTTCGGTTTTCAAAGGATGGACGACAAGGTTAAGGATGACTAGTTCTAAGTGTCGATTGGAGTTGGAGAGACACTTAGAGTAGTTTAGGACTTTGTTTTTCCTTTGGCCATACTATGAAGGGGGGTATGAACGGGTAGCTTGACCTAGTTGAGTCTAGTGAGTTAGGTGTGGTGCACACTTGTTAAAAACTAGCTCTAGGTAGCTCCTATGAATGCCTAAGATCCTTTGGAGCAAACTTCATTCACATATGTTCGGAAGTTGGAAGTGAATGGAGGGTCAAATACTGACCGGACGCTGGCTCCGGTGCGACCGGACGCTGGCCGCAGGGTCCGGTCAGTTCATTTGACCGAGAAGATCAAGTCTGGTGTGACCGGACGCTGGGAGGTCATGTGACCGGACGCTGAGGGCCAGCGTCCGGTCAACTCCAGTAAGGGTCCAGACTTGGAAAAGTGTGACCGGACGCGTCCGGTCAATGTGACCGGACCCTGAGTATCCAGCGTCCGGTCGTTTACAGTAAGCATCCAAGAGCGACCGGACGCGTCCGGTCGGTACTGACCGGACCCTGACAGCGTCCGGTCATCACTTGAATGCTGGTTCGCGGGTTGAACTGACCGGAGCGTCCGATCATCACGACCGGAGCGTCCGGTCATCCCGCAGAAGCTCATAACGGTTAGTTTTTTAGGCTGGCTTATAAATAGAAGCTCCACTCGTGAGTGGAGTATCCTTTGCTCATTCCAACAGCTGAGAAACACGTTTGTGAGTGCCAAGAAGAGCAAGATCCTAGTGAGGTGTTTGTGATTTGAGAATCCAAGAGAGTAGCCTCACTAGCAAATCAAGAGTAGCAAAGTGTGCATCCATCTTCTCATTAGGCTTCGCATGGTCAAGTGAGAGTTCGTGCTTGTTACTCTTGGTGATCGCCATCACCTAGACGGCTTGGTGGTGATCGGGAGTTTGGTGTTCACCTGGCGGAGCTTGTGGGTGGCCCAACCCAAGTTGTGAGCGGCTTTGGGTGATTCGCCGTGACGGAGTGTCGAAGAATCAACCCGTAGAGAGCACTTGATCCTTGCGCGGATCAAGGGGGAGCTACACCCTTGCGCGGGTGCTCCAACGAGGACTAGTGGGGAGTGGCGACTCTCCGATACCTCGGCAAAACATCGCCGCGTTCCTTTCTCTCTCTACTTACTTTGAGCACTTACTTTGAGTATTTACTTTGAGCAATTCAATACTTGTTTTACATCCATAGAATTGCTTGCTAGAGTAAGTTTGGAACATAGGTTGAGAGGTTGTCGTGCATTAGTTTGATATAAACACTTTTCTAGGCACAAGGGGTTAATTGGGCTATCCGTAGGATTTGATTATTGCAAGAGAATTTAGAATTAGCCCAATTCACCCCCCCTCTTGGGCATCTTGATCCTTTCAATTGGTATCAGAGCCTCGTGCTCACGTTTTTAAGCTTAATCGCTTAGAGCAAGATGTCTCACGGGGATGGACCTCCTCCTATCTTTGAAGGAGATGATTTTCCATATTGGAAAATCCGCATGGAGGCATACTTAGAAGCTCTAGATGTTGGAATTCTTAGAGCCGCCTCTCAAGGGTTCCCCGCACCTAGGAATGCCGCACAACTTCAAGGCGATGAAGTGAATTATGAGAAATGGAATGCAAAGGCTCGCAACACCATTTTTAGAGGCCTTTGCAAAGAGGTGTTCAATCGTGTAAGGAACCACAAAGACGCCCATGCTCTATGGTCGGACGTTTGTGCGCTCCATGAGGGAACCAAGAGTGAGCGTGAGGAACGCTATCATCTTGTGATTAAAAAGCTAAATTCTTTTGAGATGTTTCCCAAAGAAAGTGCTAATGAGATGTATTCTCGATTAAATGTTCTTGTAGAGGAAGTCAATGGGCTTGGACTTACTCAAATGTCACCATCCGATGTTGTGAGAAAAATCTTGAGTGTCCTCCCCATTGATAAATATGGGCACATTGTGACTGTGCTACATCAAGGTGATCTTTCCACCGCTACACCGACACAAATCTTGGGAAAGATCAATGCGCATGAGATGTACATGCACATCACACCACAAGATGGCTCATCCTCTACAAAGAAGAAAGAGAAGGACCTAGCATTCAAGGCTAGCCAAGACAAGGGCAAAGCAAGACTTGAGTATGAGAGCTCAAGTGATGAAGATGATGAAGAAAGCCTTGCCCTCATGGTGAAGAAGACCACCAAGATGCTAAAAAGGCTAAACAAGAGTGGCATCAAGTTTGATGGCAAGAAGAAGAAGTTCTTCACTAGCTCAAGAAGAAAGCCAATCTCCGAGATGGATTGCTACAATTGTGGTGAACTTGGTCATCTAGCTCATCAATGCACAAAGCCCAAGAAAGACAAGTTCAAGAACAAGGGCAAGAAAGATGATTCAAGTGATGAAGATGAAAAGAAGAAGAACAAGCCATACAAGAAGAGAGATGGCAAAAAGAGGGAGTTCTACAAGAAGAAGAAGAGTGGCAAGGCCTATATTGTCGGTGATTGGCTCACGGACATTGATTCATCAAGTGGATCATCCGATGATGATAGTGACGATGAAAAGGTGGCCGCCATTGCTATTGATCTTGCATCTTCACCACCACCATCGCCATCATCCTCTACACACCTATGTCTTATGGCCAAAGGTGAACGCAAGGTAACTAAGAGTGATGATAGTAGTGATGATGAACATGCTAGTGATGATGATAGTGATAGCGATGATGATGACTCACCTACCTATGATGATCTTGTCAAAATACTAAGAAAATATACTAAGATCATTAGAAAGAGTAGAGCTACAAATGAAAAACTTGATGCTAAAAATGACTCACTCTTAGCTAAATGTGACACATTAGAAAAGGCTAATGATGAGCTCAAAGAAACAAATGATTCTATATCATCCAAACTCAAGGAGCTCAAATCTTCTAAGAAAGAGCTTAAAGATAAAAATGATAAACTTGAGTGGGTGCACAATGAGCTTATCACTAGTCACAATAAGCTAAAAGATGAATATGCAACTCTAAAGATCAATTATGATGCCCTTATTATTGCACAAGAATTCTTACCAAATGAGCCACATGATGCTACTAACCATGTTGTTAAGATTGATATAGCTACCTCATGTGATGATTTAATTGATGAAAGCATTGAGCATGGATCTAGTAGCAAGGGCAAGCAAGTGGTTGAGTGCAATGACTATGATGAGTATGTCAAGCTCAAGAGTAACAATGAGAAGCTCATGAAAGATCTTGAAGAAATGAAAAGTCACAACGCCATTGTGCTAGAAACTCTTGATCATGACAAAGAGGTGATCCTTGAAAATGAGAAGTTAAAAGAAGAAGTCAAGAAACTCAAGGAGGAGAAGAACAATGATCTTCTCAAAGAAGAGAACAAAAAGCTCAAGATGGAGAAAGAGCATCTCAAGGTGGGATTGAGCAAGTTTGCTAGAGGCAAGCATCTACAAAGTGAGCTACTCATGAATACCATCATGAAGATGGATAGAAGTGGCATTGGATATATGGCAAGTGTAGAGAAGAAGAAGGCTCAAGCTCAACACCAACAATCAAAGCCAAAGAGATGTTTTGAGTGTGGACAAGAAGGTCACTTTGCTCATGAGTGTCAAACTCCACCACCACAACCCTTGCCCAAGCATGCTAGACCCTTTGCTTTCAATGCTCACTACATGCTTAGAAAAGATTCGAGTGGAAAGATGAAAGTCATGTTCTTAGGTCCCCCCAACAAGAGTAGGCCTAAGAAAGTTTGGGTGGCTAAGTCACTTGTTGAGAAGGTGAAGGGCCCTCAACAAGCTTGGATCCCTAAAGCTTGAATCTCTTGTGTGTAGGTGAACTACAAGACCAGTGGAAGTCATTGGGTTATTGATAGTGGTTGCACTCAACATATGACCGGTGATCCTCGTATGTTCACCTCACTAGATGAAGAGGTAGATGGACAAGAGAAAATAACATTTGGAGATAATTCAAAGGGCAAGGTTAAAGGATTGGGCAAAGTGGCAATATCAAATGATCATTCCATCTCCAATGTGCTCTATGTTGCTTCATTGAGCTTCAACTTGCTATCCGTTGGGCAATTGTGTGATCTTGGCTTTCAATGCTTATTCACCAAGAAGGAGGTGGTTGTATCCAAGGTAGATGACAATCAAGTGATATTCAATGGATTTAGATACAACAACTTATATCTAGTTGACTTCACCTCCGAAGATGCAAACTTGAAGACTTGCCTATTCACCAAAACAACACTTGGGTGGCTATGGCATAGAAGACTTGCTCATGTTGGGATGAGCTCACTCAAGAAGCTTATGAAGAATGATTTGGTGAGAGGGTTGAAGGATGTGAAGTTTGAGAAGGACAAGCTTTGTAGTGCATGTCAAGCCGGCAAGCAAGTTGCAAACACTCATCCAACCAAAGCTTTCATGTCAACCACAAGAGTGCTAGAACTCCTACACATGGACTTATTTGGACCAACAACATACAAGAGTTTGGGAGGAAATCTCTATTGTCTTGTGATTGTGGATGACTATTCAAGATATACATGGGTGTTCTTCCTTCATGACAAATCCGAAGTTGCATCTTGTTTCAAGAAGTTTGCTAAGAGAGCTCAAAATGAATTTGAAGTGAAGCTCAAGAAGATAAGAAGTGACAATGGCAAAGAGTTTGACAACACAAACATAGAAGCTTATTGTGATGAAGTTGGAATCAAACATGAAGTCTCCGCAACCTATACTCCTCAACAAAATGGTGTAGTTGAGAGGAAGAACCGGACTTTGATCACTCTTGCAAGGACAATGCTAGATGAGTACAACACCCCCGAAGCTCTATGGGTGGAAACAATCAACACCGCATGTTATGCATCCAACCGCCTATTTCTTCAAAAGTTCCTTGTCAAGACACCATATGAGTTGCTCAATGGGAAGAAGCCGGACGTCTCCTTCTTTAGGGTGTTTGGTTGCAAGTGCTACATCTACAAGAAGCGGCAACACCTAGGGAAGTTTCAAAGGCGTTGTGATATAGGTTTTCTTGTTGGTTACTCATTGAAGTCCAAAGCATATAGAGTATTTAATCATGCCACCGGCTTGGTTGAAGAAACATATGATGTGGAATTTGATGAATCTAACGGCTCCCAAGGAGCACATGAGAATCTTGATGATGTAGGTGATGAACCATTGAGGGAGGCTATGAAGAATATTCCGGTGGGAGACATCAAGCCAAAAGATGATGAAGATGATGTACAAGTCATTAATCAACCCTCTTCATCAAATGTACCACAAGATGGTGAAAAAGTTGGGAGAGTAGAAAATGAAGATACTCATATCTCCCATGAGCAAATGGTGGTACAAGCACAAAATGTTGATGCTCCACAACCTTCTCCTCAAGTGGTCAATAGAAGAAATACACCTCTCCTACAAGATCATCCACAAGATCTCATCATAGGGAGTCCAACAAAGGGGGTGATGACTCGATCTCAAAAGCTTACTTCATTTATTGCTCATCACTCTTTTGTTTCTTGCTATGAGCCTACCAAGGTAGAAGATGCTCTTAAAGATCCGGATTGGATCAATGCCATGCATGAAGAGTTGAACAACTTCACTCGCAATGAAGTTTGGAATCTTGAAGAGCGACCAGAAGATGCAAGAGTCATTGGAACAAAGTGGGTGTTCCGCAACAAGCAAGATGATCAAGGTGTTGTTGTGAGGAACAAGGCAAGACTAGTGGCAAAGGGGTTCTCTCAAGTTGAAGGTTTAGATTTTGGAGAAACTTTTGCACCGGTTGCAAGATTAGAAGCCATCCGTATCCTTCTTGCATATGCATCACATCATGAAATGAAACTATATCAAATGGATGTGAAAAGTGCATTCTTAAATGGCTTTATTAATGAACTAGTCTATGTTGATCAACCTCCCGGGTTTGAAGACCCTAGATATCCTAATCATGTTTATAGGTTGTCCAAGGCACTATATGGGCTTAAGCAAGCCCCAAGAGCTTGGTATGAGCGCCTTCGGGACTTCCTTATTGAGAAGGGCTTCACCATTGGGAAGGTCGACACCACACTATTCACCAAGAAGCTTGATGGGCATATCTTCATTTGTCAAGTATATGTTGATGATATCATCTTTGGATCATCAAATGAAGACTCATGCAAAGAATTTGGTGAATTGATGTCTAAGGAGTTTGAGATGTCAATGATTGGTGAGCTTACATTCTTTCTTGGTTTTCAAGTCAAGCAAATGAAAGAAGGCATATTCATCTCTCAAGAGAAATACACAAAAGATTTTCTCAAGAGATTCAAGATGGATGAATGTAAGCCAATCAAGACCCCAATGCCTACCAATGGACATCTCGACCTAGATGAGGGAGGTAACTCGGTTGATCAAACTCTCTACCGTTCTATGATTGGTAGCTTGTTATATTTAACCGCATCTAGGCCCGACATCATGTTTAGTGTGTGTATGTGTGCTAGATTTCAAGCTAGTCCTAAGGAAACACATTTAATTGCCGTAAAAAGAATCCTTAGATATCTTAAGCACACACCAAGCATTGGCCTTTGGTATCCCAAAGGAGCTTTATTTGAATTAATTGGCTATTCCGATTCGGATTACGCCGGATGCAAAGTTGATAGAAAGAGCACATCCGGAGGGTGCCATTTGCTTGGTAGATCACTTGTGTCTTGGTCCTCCAAGAAACAAAATAGTGTGGCTTTGTCCACCGCCGAAGCGGAATACATTGCCGCGGGTGCTTGTTGTGCACAAATATTATACATGAAACAAACTTTACTAGACTATGGAGTAGCTCTAGAGAAAGTACCTCTTTTGTGCGACAATGAAAGTGCGGTAAAACTTGCAAATAATCCGGTTCAACACTCTCGCACCAAGCATATAGATATCCGCCATCACTTTCTAAGAGATCATGTAGCTAAAAATGATATATCACTAGAAGGTGTAAGATCCGAAGATCAATTAGCGGATATCTTCACTAAACCGCTAGATGAGGCTACATTTTGTAGATTGCGGAACGAGCTCAATGTACTTGATTTTAGTAACTTCACTAAAAATTGAGCTTGTGTTGTCCCTTGCATTCATTGTAATATACAACATGTTTAATTTGTGGCAATGCATATAGGGCTTGTCTAACATGGTTAAGATAACCGCCGAAAAGCGTGTGAAGAAGCTTAACCCTGGATCAAACTTGACAAGCAACTAGATTTACTTACAAGTATTACATATGCATGAATGTTGTTTTATCGTTTTGTTCCATTTGCCCTCTTGTTGCCTATTTTCTTAAAAAGAATTATAGCCTAAGGCAAAATATTTTGAAAAATATGAGGGTTTGAGAGAGGTCACTCACATCAGTCCCAATTGGTGTTTATTTGGATCTTATTCAAGTTGGGACTTGATTGGGAACAGGTAGCGTGAAGGAATATTGAAGGATTGCTGTAAAAGGTGCACCGAACGCTGCACCGGACGCTGCTGTCCAGCGTCTGGTCAGTTCACAGGAGGTGAACTACTGATGAAGGAGTGACCAGACGCTGCGTCTGTGCGTCCGGTCAGGAAGGGTTTCTGCGTCCGGTCGATCGAAGGAAGGACAAGCAGTACTGACCGGACCCTGCCTGCGTCCGGTCATGGACCACCGGACGCGTCCGGTCGCGATTTTAGAGGATTTGGACCTCTCTGGAATCGACCGGACGCTGGGTGGTAGCGTCCGGTCGCTACCACCGGAGCGTCCGGTCAGTGGATCTCGCGCATCTTAAGGACTCCTTTCCCCGTTTCCTTTTCTATCACGTTCTTGGGGGTTACTTAACCGCGTCCTCTGTCACCCGCCGTGACCTAGCTCAAGCCGCCGCCGTGCCCTAGCCCGAGTAGCCATGCTGCCGCAGCCGCCAGCCCAAGCGCCGGGTCGCCGCCGTCCGTCGCGCCGACCGTCGCGCCACCTCGCCCGGCCCCCGCACCAGCCTCGCGCCGCAGTCCCGCGCCTGCCCAGCCGCGTGTCTCCGTGCCCCTGCCCCGTGCCACCGCCGGACAGTCGCAGCCACGTCGCCGTCTCGCAAGCCACCGCCTGCTCAGCTCCTCGCCGGCCTTCTCGCACCCAAGCTCGTCGTTCCATCGGTGCCAAGGCTGAAAATCCTCGCCAAGTGATCTTGCCCTATCCTCCCATTGTTTGGTAAGGCAAATCTTGTGGTTCAATCTTGATCTCCAATTGTGACCTAGATCAAATTCTAAATACATTGATTCCTCATTGCATTCAGGGCGTTTGACCTAACCCTAACCGGTTCCGAGATCCCCCACGTGACGTCTTATCTATTCTCGGTTCGCTGATCGTCAGGTAGAAAGCCATTCGATTCAATTTCGCATCTACATTGCTTTCTCTGCTAGGTCTTCGCATCTATTAGACATATGGTATTTACTTGTATATCCATCTATTCTATCGTGCAGCGAGTCGGTTCCGTTGTGGTTCAATTGGCAGTTGGCAGTCAACTCGGAGCCAAGCTCGCGAGTAAGGATCGAGGCCAAGCCTCGAAAGCGACAGTTTGATAGTTGATCTTCATCAGCGTCAGTTCACCATCTTGTCAGCTTAGATGGCTCGTACCAAGAATGTTGGTGGTGGCCCAGGTGATGATGATCGGAGGCCACCGCCTCGTCAGCCAGCCGGATCAAAGGGAAAATCAACCAAGCAAGTAACATCCAAGAAGCAGAAGTACCCCGACGCAGAGACAGCCAGAGCAGCAGCTGTTGCAGAGGCCGTAGAGCGTGCCAAGAGAGGTGCCACTCGCAGGGGAATTGTCATTGCAGATCAGCCAGTTTCACCCGCAGTCAGAGCTGCGATTGAGGAGGTTGAGCATCATCATGGTAGTCCAGCTGGGACTACCACGTTTGTAGGACGACGGGTTGCCATTGAGGAGGGTCCGTTAGCACAGCAGCAGCCTCCACCAGCAGAGCCTCAGCTAGCCCAGGAGACTCAGGAGAGTCAGGAGACCGAGCCGGCACCTCAGCTACGCCGCTCGAGTCGTACCAGTGCTGCAGCTCCACCGAGGCCAGCTACACGGCGCAGGGGTTCACGCCCTCCGCCTAGACCACAGGGTCCGCCTCTAGTGGTTCACCTTGACTTGAGGGCCGCTATCGCCAGGCAGGTTCAGCAGCTGTGGTTTGTTGAGTTTGAGGTTTGGTTCCCTCCGAGGAGGGATGAGAGAGCAGCTGAGGGGTTCTACACGCCACTGCAGGAGGATTTCTACAATGCATATCTAAACAGTGGGGCAGTGTTCAGATCACAGAGGGTCTGTCCGATAGAGTCCATTGTGGCAGCAACCAGAGAGGGCATTCGGCAATACTTGTCATATTTGCCAGGACTGTCAGATCTGATTGGACGGACAGGGATATATGTACCTTCTTGGGTTCGTCAGTTTTATGCCTCGCTCTACATTGATCCTCATCACAGATTCATTCACTTTGCCTTCAACGGCAAAGACTATAGAGTGACGAGTAGCAGGGCCAGGGAGATACTGAGACTACAGGAGCAGCCTATAAGGATGCATGAGGTTTGCTATGGACATCAGGAGCCTCCCAGGCGTCCTCATGGAGGGTTGGTGCCCCCTACAGACTTAGTGCGCCATTGCTTCAAGGAGCCGTTTGGTGAAGGGTCGAGCAGGAACCCCAGTGACTTGACTCCTATAGCGAGGATACTAGAGGCCATCATCAGGAGGACACTGCTTCCTAGGTTGGGATACAGGGAGGGCCTGACTCGCTTACAGCTCTGGCTTCTCAATGCCATCATGCAGATGACAGTGTTTGACATCTGGGACCTCCTTCTTTTAGAGATGGAGGATACTATTGCTGAGGGATTCAAGGGTCACAGGCAGCTTCCCTATGCTCACTGGATCACGTTCCTCATCCGCAGAGTTGTGATTGATAAGCCCCCTGGCATGATGGATGAGTATACAGGTGCCACTACAGAGTTCCCAGCTTACAACCTGTCACAGAGGATCAGACACGCCACTCCTCAGGCACCCAGTCAGCCTAGCTGTCGCCCCGATGTGCCAGAGTCTGCAGCTCAGCAGGACGAGATCATCAGAGGGATTGCAGCCACTGAGGAGGTGGAGCTAGAGGCACAGCAGGAGGTGAGTGAGTACAGTGATAGCTCCGACGACGACTACCAGCCTATACCTCAGATGCCTCCACGTAGACACGATGCAGAGGCAGGTAGCTCCAGTTCTGCTCCACCAGCTCCACAGACAGACTCCGCTCTCATTGCTATTCTTGAGCGGATGCAGCAGGATCAGACACGACAGGCACAGGAGACAGCTACAAACTTCGCTCAGTTTCAGGCTCGTCAGGACGAGTTTCAGCGGTAGCAGCAGCTCCTTCAGCACCAGCAGTTACTTATGCAGCAGCAGCTCATGGGATTCATGCAGCATGTAGTGACAGCCATTGGGATTCCACTGCCACAGACTTCGCCCCAGCTTGCACAGCCTCCTACCACTTCGACGACTCCAGCAGTACAGCCCATCGGGCTTCAGAGTCAGGGACAGCCTCCAGCTCAGTTTACTTCACCTCCTGTACAGGTGTCCTAGTGGTTAGCTTCACCTGGTGTAGCCCCGCAGTTCACTCCTTATCACACGGGTTTCTCACCAGAGCAGACTTCCTCGCTTTTCGTGCCTGAGTCGTCAGTCTCCAGGAGTCTTGGAGCATCATTCAGCGAGTTGACCGGCATGCCTACTCCGCCTCACATGCATACTGCCGGTCCGTCTACAGCAGCTCCAGCTATCATGACTACTCAGAGGCTCCCCTCGTCTGTCGCCTCGTCAGATCCTACGACAGACATACTTGCAGCTTCACAGGCAGCACCAGCCCCAGCTCAGACCCAGACCGCTTCAGCGACACTTCCTGCTTCAGAGGGTCAGTCAGTTCAGAGCTCAGGGTCAGATGATGATGGCGCCCAGTTCCACCTTGCTCCACGTACTTCAGCGCCCGACTCGTCCGCTGCAGCCCCGCCGACCGACCCTTAGGTTTTGGTGTTTGACGCCAAAGGGGGAGAGGGTTTGAGTATGTAGACTTAGGGGAAGCGAGTTTTAGGGGGAGCTAGTTATCTAGTATCAGCTTATTATATACATTTGGAGTTTTATTTGTGTGATACACTATTACTTATGCATTCGTGTGTTCTCTTTCATGCATACTATTATATATACATGTGATAGTGCTATCTACATGATTGTGATATTTGACATGTGTGATTTCTACTTTGCTTTATTTATATGTCATATCACTTGTGGAATGTTCATTTGCTTTTGCTTCCACGTTTTTTACTTCGAAGCAAATGAGCTTTGTTATTTGTACTCATGCTTAATTCATATCCTTTGAGTACATTGTGTTGGCTTGGGTCATATAAGCTCGACTAACTCTTTTGTTCTTATTGACAAAAGCTTATATGAACCAAGCCCGTCAAAAACCTCACTCCATAACATACTCGAGGTGGTATTGTCATCAATCACCAAAAAGGGGGAGATTGAAAGCATCTAGGCCCCTAGTTGGATTTCGGTGATTAATGTCAATACAAAGATTACTATGACTAACGTGTGTTTTGCAGAGACAAGTAAGTTAGGTCATGGTAATGGAGATCGATTGGGCAATCGAGGTTGTCATGCCCCTACGATGGAAATCGTTTCGGTTTTCAAAGGATGGACGACAAGGTTAAGGATGACTAGTTCTAAGTGTCGATTGGAGTTGGAGAGACACTTAGAGTAGTTTAGGACTTTGTTTTTCCTTTGGCCGTACTATGAAGGGGGGTATGAACGGGTAGCTTGACCTAGTTGAGTCTAGTGAGTTAGGTGTGGTGCACACTTGTTAAAAACTAGCTCTAGGTAGCTCCTATGAATGCCTAAGATCCTTTGGAGCAAACTTCATTCACATATGTTTGGAAGTTGAAAGTGAATGGAGGGTCAAATACTGACCGGACGCTGGCTCCGGTGCGACCGGACGCTGGCCGCAGGGTCCGGTCAGTTCATTTGACCGAGAAGATCAAGTCTGGTGTGACCGGACGCTAGGAGGTCATGTGACCGGACGCTGAGGGCCAGCGTCCGGTCAACTCCAGTAAGGGTCCAGACTTGGAAAAGTGTGACCGGACGCATCCAGTCAATGTGACCGGACCCTGAGTATCCAGCGTCCGGTCGTTTACAGTAAGCATCCAAGAGCGACCGGACGCATCCGGTCGGTACTGACCGGACCCTGACAGCGTCCGGTCATCACTTGAATGCTGGTTCACGGGTTGAACTGACCAGAGCGTCCGGTCATCACGACCGGAGCGTCCGGTCATCCCGCAGAAGCTCATAACGGTTAGTTTTTTAGGCTGGCTTATAAATAGAAGCTCCACTCGTGAGTGGAGTATCCTTTGCTCATTCCAACAGCTGAGAAACACGTTTGTGAGTGCCAAGAAGAGCAAGATCCTAGTGAGGTGTTTGTGATTTGAGAATCCAAGAGAGTAGCCTCACTAGCAAATCAAGAGTAGCAAAGTGTGCATCTATCTTCTCATTAGGCTTCGCGTGGTCAAGTGAGAGTTCGTGCTTGTTACTCTTGGTGATCGCCATCACCTAGATGGCTTGGTGGTGATCAGGAGTTTGGTGTTCACCCGACGGAGCTTGTGGGTGGCCCAACCCAAGTTGTGAGCGGCTTTGGGTGATTCGCCGCGACGGAGTGTCGAAGAATCAACCCGTAGAGAGCACTTGATCCTTGCGCGGATCAAGGGGGAGCTACACCCTTGCGCGGGTGCTCCAACGAGGACTAGTGGGGAGTGGCGACTCTCCGATACCTCGGCAAAACATCGCCGCGTTCCTTTCTCTCTCTACTTACTTTGAGCACTTACTTTGAGTATTTACTTTGAGCAATTCAATACTTGTTTTACATCCATAGAATTGCTTGCTAGAGTAAGTTTGGAACATAGGTTGAGAGGTTGTCGTACATTAGTTTGATATAAACACTTTTCTAGGCACAAGGGGTTAATTGGGCTATCCGTAGGATTTGATTATTGCAAGAGAATTTAGAATTAGCCCAATTCACCCCCCCCCTCTTGGGCATCTTGATCCTTTCAAACCTTCAGAGGTTCACGAACGTTGCGGCCAAGTTTGCGATCGAGTCACAAGCTTGAGCCATTTTGACCACTATGTCATCAACATAGACGGCGATCATTGGTCTTGGCCACTTGGCTTGATCAGGCTGATCGAGCAGGTCGATTTGGTCGATGAAGCATTGCTGTATGCACCTTTGGTAGGTGGCGCCAGTGTTTTTTAGGCCAAAAAGCATGGTTACGTAGCAGTACGAACCATATGGGGTGATGAACAAGGTTGTGAGCTGATCAAACTCTTTCATCGTGATTTGGTGATAGCCTGAGTAGGCATCCTGGAAGGAGAGGATCTTGTAACCTGAGGTGGAATCAACTATCTGGTATATGCACGGCAAAGGAAAGTGATCCATTGGACACGCTTTGTTGAGGCTAGTATAATCAATGCACATTCTCCATTTCTTGGTCTTCTTTTTAACAAGAACAGGATTGGCAAGCCAGTCAGAGTGGAATACCTCTCTGATAAATCTAGCTGCCAGGAGTTTGGCTATTTCTTCGCCTATGGCCCTGCGCCTTTCATCGTTGAAATGATGCAGGCGTTGCTTAGCGGGCTTTGATCCTAGGATAAGGCGCAGCGTGTGCTCGGCAATGTCCCGTGGTATGCCCAGCATGTCGGATGGCTTCTATGCGAAGACATCACAATTGGCGTGCAGGAAATTGATGAGCTCGCATTCCTATTTTGCCAGGAGCTGGGTCCCGATCCACACCATTTTGATTGGGTCGGTGGGGTCGATTCCCACCGCCTTGGTTTCCTTGAGCGAGCGGAAGGTCGTCGAGGAGTTTGGTTTGTTGCAGTCTAGGACTACTGGGGTTGATGACTCCCCGAGCTGTGGAAGCTTGGATGAGTTGATGACCACGGTGGTGAGCTCGAAATGCTCGCGATCGCACATGAAGGCATGCGAAAAGGCGCTGCCATGGTGATGATGTCGTTCGGTCCTAGCATCTTCAGCTTGAGATAGGTGTCGTTGGGGATTGCCATGAATTTGGCATAGCATGGCTGCCCCAAGATGGTGTGGTAGGACCCTAGAAAGTCCACCACTTCAAAGGTGAGGACCTCCGAGTGGAAGTTGGCTCAGTTGCCAAATGTGACGGGTAGGTCGATCTACTCGAGCGGGTTTGCTTGCGCTCCTCGGATCACCCCAAGGAAGGGAGAGCCCGCCAGGCGAAGTTCTGACCAGGGGATGCGCATGACATCGAGGGTGTCAATGTAGAGGATGCTGAGGCCGCTACCTTCGTCCATCAGCACCTTGGTGAGGCGCTTCTTGCAAATGATGGGGTTGATGACGAGTGAGTAACATCCCAGTCTTGCGATGTGGGAGGGATGGTCCCTTTGATCGAAGGTGATCAGAGATTCTAACCAGCTGAGGAAGGAGGGGACGGCCGTCTCGGTGGCGCATGCCTCCCTATAGCGCACCTTGTGTTGGTGCTTGGACTAGATGGCATTGGATCCACCAAAGATCATGATGCATTCCTTAGGATCGGGGAAGCCGTCTCTGTCCTTGCCCGCCGTGCCTCCTTTCTTGGCTACCGCCTCTTTGCTGTCTCCTTCTTTCGGCCCACTGGCCTGTCGTAGGAAATGTTTGAGGAACTCATAGTCCTTGTAGAGGTGTTTGATGGGGTAGGCATGGTTGGTGCATGGGTTGTCCATGAGCTTGTTGAAGTGGTCAGGCAGTCCTTGCTGGGGCTACTTGCCCGTGCGATCAGCCGCAGTGACCAATGCGGTGTTGTTCGATCGGCGCTGATCCTTTTTGTTCTTCTTGCCCCTCTTTGTGGAGGGGCCCTTATCTTGGTCCACGCGCTTGGCCTTGCCTTTGTCCCAGCCTCCATTAAAGACCGCTCTGACCACCTCCTCGCCAGAGGCATGGTTAGTGGCGACGTCGAGCAGGTCGCGGGTGGTACGGGGCTTTAGGCAGCCAAGCTTATGGATCAGGGACTCACAAGTCGTCCCAGAGAGGAATGTGCTGATGACGTCCACGTCGATGACATCAGGGAGGGAGTTGCATCGTTGGGAGAACCTGTGGATGTAATCCCATAGGGACTCACTGGGCTCTTGCTGGCAGCTCTTGAGGTCCTAGGAGTTTCCAGGGCGGACATATGTCCCTTGGAAATTTCCGATGAAGACCCTCTTGAGGTTCGCCTAGTCGTGGATGCTGTCATGTGGGAGGAATTCAAGCCATGCCCAAACATGTTCCCCCACATAGATGGGGAGATACTGAATGATGAAATAGTCATCATCCACCCCTCTGGCTCGATAGGCGAGTCAAAAATCTTCGAGCTAAATATCGGGGTTTGTCTCCACGGTGTATTTGGTGATGTTGGTGGGCGATCGGAAGCGCTGTGGGAAGGCGCTCTCTGGATATGCCGGTCAAAGGCCTGTGGTCCCAGGCCCTTAGGGCGGGGACTCCGGTCGTCTGGCCAGCGACCATGCCTGGGGCGCGTCTCACCGCTCCTCTCAATGGTTTGGCCGGGACCCGTGTCACCTGCCCTCATCTCCGCCCGGTGGACGTCATCATCATGACAGGCCTGATGCCGATTGCTGATGACGCTATGAGTGTCTTGGTGTGGACCAGGCCGTCTGCGCACTAGCGGTCGATGAAGAACAGGCACCAGGTTGGATCATGGCACGGCCCCTGCCTCCCGAGCCACACTTGGCGGCTGTAGCGGCGAGCGGATGGAGCGAAACTTCTGGTGCATCCCCACTCCCCTGGTGGGGAGAGAGGGTGCATGTCAGAGTCACGATGCGGAGCTTTCTGCATGTTGAACGGCGGCGGGTTCTACCAACACCCAGAGGTTTCGATAGACAACCCGCTCCTAGGGGTCGATGGGTTCGGGAACACCGCGTAGAAGCATTGCCGTAGTAGCGATGTTTTGGCTAGCCCGAGCGAACTGTGGGGGATCGTTCCCCTCATTCATGATGTCGTGTTGGACCTAGCAGGCGCAACCCCGGGTGCCGCCCGCCGGATCATGCGCATAGGGCGCAACATGCTACACCGAGCGCGCCGGCATAGGTGGTTGCTGGTTCTGTAGTCATTGTCGTAGTTCCTCAGCGTGCTCTTGTGCAAACACGAGGGCCCCCACACATGGGTCCAGAGGGGTGTGAGTCTGCATAGACTTCGCAACCACTAGTGGCTATCCTAGAGCGTCTGCCATAGCGCACTCCCAGGACGAACGGTGGCTAGGTGCCACGTCGCCGATGCTGGAGCTGTCGCTCTCACCCTCATCATCCGGGAGTTCGTGGAAAGTGGTAGGAGCTTAGCTTGCCATTCCCACAAATTTAGATGTGAGAGGGGATGGCGCCGACATCCTTCGGAGCCCCCGAGCGCACGCGTCCGCGAAGGACGTGAGGCCGTATGGTAACCGATCGTACGGTGTGCGTGGTGCGGTCAATACGGTCCCTCTGGATAATCGGCGGGAGATAGTAAATAACAGTATGCATATATCTCACAGCAGGGTTTGAGAAGAGAATTTGCTCAGAATGAAGCACAGATGCCTCGTCGTTGAAGTCGTCGTGCGTCCCGAAGCCAATGGAGGGCGCCCCTCCGACAGGCGCCAGAACGAGTGCCTCCTCACGGAGGCATAGTATGCCGAGCTGGTCGGCAATGAAGTCCAGGCTTCCAAAGAGGAAGGCTTGGGATGGCTCGAAGACGGGTGAAACCCACATCCCAATAGGTGGGAGTGCGGGAAACTCTAGCGAGCCGAAGCGAGTAGTATCGCTTGAGCCCGTCATGGCGAAGGTGGCAGAAAAGTGGGTCATCCGATGACCAAAAAGTGCTGAACGTACAACGTCTTCCCCACGGACGGCGCCAACTGTCGGTGCAGAAAGTGACCAACACGTAAATATTTGTAGTTTTATTATACGTTGTGATCGAAGGTGGCCTAACACTCAATTACACATGGTTTATACTGGTTTAGGCAACATGCCCTACGTCCAGTTTGAGTCGGTCGGTGACTTTATTCCTAAGCCCAGGTGCTCGACGTTTGTAGTGGGGTTACAAATGAGGAGAAAGATGGGGGGTACAAGAGGTCTGGTCGGACTCCGGTCGGAACGGCCGAGAGCGACGGGAGCTCGGCTATGAGCTAAGGCTCTGTTCGCTTGGAGGAATTCTGAAGGAATCTGGAGGAATTTGTGAGAGAAAAATACTATTTTGGATGAAAAAAGAAGCAGATCAAGCCGGGTTTAAGGGCACGCGAACGTGTGCTCATGGTTTGAACCTGGTGGTTCTGCTGTTGTGTCCTAGTGAACTTGATCGATCTAATGAATCTACCCTGTTGGGAGATAGCGCATCCCCTTTTATAGATGAAGGGGATGGCCATACAAGTGAGAGGGAGAGAGTACGTATGCTACTAAGCCTTGTTGCCCATGTCGGTGGGTACAGGACGATGGTAGGTGGCCGCAATACTGTTGAATGTCAGATGCACGTGGGAGGTTGTGTTGTCTTCTTCGGGTATGGAAGACGTCGGTGCCTTCCACACTATTGATACCTGGAGACATGCAAGGGGTCTTACCATGTTCGCCTGATATGGTTAATGTCAGTGCCCACAACACTGTTGATGCTTAGAGGCATATGGGGGAGCCTTACAGTATGGGAGTTAATGGCGCCCACAATATTGTAGGGGAAAATGTCGGCGCCTACAACACTGCTTGGGTTCCGTCGTGCCAGGAGGGTCGCAGGGTACTGCCTGGTAGATGCGCAGGGTACGGTTCCTGGTATTGTGGTTTGACTTATGCACGCTGCCTTACTTTCTCCGTCCATTCCTTGGTCCTTACCGAGCAGACGTCCCTGGTCGGTTAGTCCCAGTCGGCTCTGAATGCGCCAGTTGGAGAAGATCAGTGAGCAGGGGTTTGGTGCATCCGCAGTCGGAGACGCGGGTCAGAGTCGGAAGTAATGCTTTGTCTAGGCCTTTCGGTCGGAGAGGCCGTCCGGAAGCAGGCTGAAGACCGAAGCAAGCGCTCCGGTCGGAGAGGTGGGCCGGAGTCAGAAAACGGGCGTCGTTCCTCCTCGGCCAGACCTTCCGGTCGGTGATTGGATCGCCCTTCTTGATGAGGACATGACCTCCATACATATGACCATGCTTGGAGAACCATATAGAGACCAAGGAGATCAGCAAGGGTGTCCAAGTCAACAAGGAGGCCCAAGGCTAATTCGGTTCGAGTCCCCAAGGTGGAGGCCCAAAGCAACTCAAGTTCGAGTCTGTCTCGGCCTCCAGGACCAGTCTGCCTTAAACTGGTCACACAGGACGTATCCGGACTCCGTTTTCGATGATCCACATATGGATGGAAAGATAATTGGATAAGGAAGCCAACCCAATTGGTTTCACGTCAAAAGACCTTCGGAATCAACGGGAATCGTCGAAACAAGTCAGCGTCCAGAATCTGCCAGGGTGCTGCGACACCGTCTTTTGGTCCGTTGGACCGTGTATCGTGTTTGGGCCCATTAGGGGGTGCATCCAGGGGGTGACGCCCAAGACTCTATAAATACCAACCGTCGCTCTCCTTAGGGTTTGGGTTTTGTTTAGTTCTTGATTTCCTCGTGAAACAGACGTCGTTTTGCTGCAACTGTCGCCGCCAAGGCCGCTTGCTGTGAACCAGGGCCCCAGTTCTTGATCTTGTTCGCCTGTGGCGATTAGTCCTTTCGAATAAAGACTTGAACCCCTTCTCGTTATCATAAGCCTCATATTTATTTGCAATTTCAGATTGCGTTCATCCCGTTCTTGCTTGTGTTCTCGATTCGCTTGCAGGAAAGCCTTCTCGGCGAGGTCAATCGCGTTCGCGTGGTTGATAACCAATGGAGCAGTGGTGTAACGGTTGCGGGGGTCCGAATCAATCTTGGTTCGAAGCCTAGATCGTGAACGTCGAGTCTCCACTAATCGACGCTATCATACCTTTCGGAAGATCTGGCCTAGTCTACATCACTTCTGGCCTATCGTTTAGGTAATTGGGCTAGCCCATGAGTTGCGTGTTTGCTTGCAACGTTGCCTGTTGGGCCAAGCCTTTGTTGGAAAGCCGGTCCATGAGGGTCCCCGGGTTTATGAACACGACAGTAATATTTGTTTAACTACTTCCTAGCGAGAGTGCTATTTCAAAAAGGAAAAATTGTCATGGCTTTGTTTCCGCTTAACTTATTCTTGTAAAAGTGAACACCAATATTTCAGTTGTCTGCTCAGCTATCAGATATGATAGGTGTAATGATCCAAAGTTGGTTTCTCAGGGGTTCTCTTAAAAAAACTAGCCTGTATTTCTCAGGTCATGGATATCTTTTCTCGAATGCACTGTGAAGCTTGCATGTTGCTTGCCGTGCTGAATAAGTGATCTTTGTGTTGGTTTTGAAAATCGTCTCCCATTGCAACGCAAGTGCTTGTTATGCCTGAGTGTTTTCCGAATTATATGGTCATATACAATTGCGTACAACTTAAACTATGTTAAAAATATCGTCATTTGGTTGCTTTCATGTGCATCATTGAAATAAAGTCGTGGCGTTAGCACGGGCACTATACTAGTGGCGAAGAGGAGGCGGGCGGCGTGGGTGAGGGCGGCCGGTCTGGCTGGCGGCGCGAGGGTGAGGGTGAGGGCAATTTGGCGGCGAGGGGCGAGGGCGGCGTCTCGGTGGGGGGGCCGTTGCCAAAGGTCTAAAGGTCGGTTATGGGCCGGCCTTTGTCTTCTTAGTATAGGTATAGGCAGGCCCATGTGATGTGATGTTGTGATTTTGATTTTTCCTTTAATTATTAACCAGTTGCGAAATGCATTTGCTCACATGCCATGTTCTCTTAGAGCATCTTCCATAATTCCAAAAAAATAATAAGTAAATCAATGAATTTTTCAAGTAAAAGTTGGTGGCATATTTGTTGGGTTTCTCCAACCATTTTCAAAATCTCGTTTCCAAAAGATACTATGTAAGGCAATTTTGCATTAGGAATCTTAGACTATTTCCAAATCATAGCTGATGGGTGAACAATGGCCGATGCAAATGAGCAATTGCAGATAGCGCAACTCGCCATGAGTCTCTATGCTTACGGGTGAAGATTCATTCGAAGTGCAGTGTGAACTGAACATCACTATACTGATACATTCGGTTAAAGTTCAAAGTGCAGTGTGAGCTGACCATCACTGATTCTCACTGTATATATTGATAAATCTGACAAGAACTACTGCACAGCTATTGATCCATTGAATGCAACCGGTGAAAGTTGCAGTTAGACATCAGTACGAGATAAACAGAGAAAAAAGAAAACAACAATCCCCTGAGAATTCTTATCTCATCAGGATTCAGCAGAGAGACCTGGATGCTAGCATATACTTGATCACATTGCTCATAGAGAATAGGCGGATCTCTGGTCTTGCAATCTGATCTGAGGAGTGCCTTCGAGGTCATGGAATGTCAGCTTCATTGCCTTGCCAACATCAGTTTGGACTTTGGAGTGCTTCTGCACATCAGTTGGCAGTGAGGGAGCCTGGAACGCAAGTGCTAACAAAATGGCCCTATTGGTTTCGCTAAAAAGTCATGGCTGAAAGTATTGTTCGCTGATTTGTTGTGTGAAAAAAATACATTTCGTTAGATGAAATAGTACGGCTCGTAAGACAAGCCAATAGGGCGAACGTGCGCGGCAGAATTGTCTATCTGATCATTTAGTTCTTGGAATTGGTTTGAGACAGACAGGCAGACAGTGAAAGAGTCTGAGAGAGCAACACGATGAGAAAAGCGGAGCAAACCCTGCTCACTCACTCATCACCCATTGGCCACTGGTTAGTGTGGTTAGCATCATTTCCTTCCACTGAGTACTGACTACTGACTATACTTGTCGGCGGCGGGCTGCTGCACCCTGAGCTCCAGCTCCCGGATCCTCGCCGCCCACTCAGGCCTTATCACCACAGGCCTCACCTCCCGGACTTCCACGTCGCCACCCGCCGGCTTCTCCTTCCCCTGCCGCTGGCGCGCCGCCGGCTTCTTCATGTCTTTCTTCTTGTTCCTGGCGGCCTCCTTGGCCGCGGCGGCCCTCTGCAGCGCGCGCAGCACGTCGGACCCCCGCAGCTGGGGCGCTGGCGAGGCGGGCCGTTTGGGGGAGGGCGTTGGCGCCTCCTCGTCCTGCTTTTGGCCGAAGAAGCCGTCGTCGACGTCGGAATCTGAGCCGCCGCCGTCATCGTCGTCCCACGAGCGTTCGCGGCGGGAGCCTCGGCTCGAGCGGCGCGGCTTGGCTGACACCGCGGTGGGCGCCGGCGCGCGGCGGCAGGCGGGCGCGTGCGGGTGGGGGTACAGACTAGGGAGGAGGCAGCGTGCGGCGGAGAACATGAACATCGGATGGGATGAGAGTGAGACTAGGGACGACGGACGAGGCGTGCAGGCTCAGGAGGCTGAGGCTGGACAGGATCGGTTTTTCTGCAGACAAGTCTTCAGTTCCCTGTTCTAAAGTGCACAAAGTTTCCGTCTCTTTTTATTGCTTTCTACTCCGTACTTGACAAATGATATATCTCTCTGTATCTATCTATGCAATATATATATATATTTATTGCTTTCTACTCCGTACTTGACAAATGATATATCTCTCTGTATCTATCTATGCAATATATATATATATATATATATATATATATATATATATATATATATATATAGGGAGAGGCTATTCAGTAGCCAGCTACAGAATAAGTTATTCTGTAGCCACCTCCATTTACCATAATTTTATATACTAATTTACGATAATGTCAATATATATTTACTATAGTTGGGTTACTATAACACATAGGGATATTTACCATAACGTTATAGTAAACCACTTAGTAAGGAGTTACTATAATCTCATAAATTAACATAGTAATTATAGTAACTCAAGGTGGCTACAGAATAAGTTATTTTGTAGCCAGCTATTCTGTAGCCACCTTGAGTTACTATAATTACTATGTTAATTTATGAGATTATAGTAACTCCTTACTAAGTGATTTACTACAACGCTATGGTAAATATTTCCATCTGTTATAGGAACTCAACTATCGTAAATACGTATTGACATTATCGTAAATTAGTATATAAAATTATCGTAAATGGAGGTGGCTACAGAATAACTTATTTTGTAGCTGGCTACTGAATACTCTCTCTCTCTCTCTCTCTCTATATATATATATATATATATATTTCTTTGTGTTTTGAAACTCTGTTTCATTTAAATGGAGTTTGATTTTTCACGAAGCACTACACAATTAGGGATGTGCTTGCGGTGGCTTCTGTAACTAAAATAAAAAAAAAATATTCTCACTCTTTTTCTTGGATCCTTCAATCCATTGTTATCGTTTTTCGAGAAACATACTTAACTTGGACTAAATATGTAAAAAAATATTAAAATTTATAGTACATAATTAATATTATTAGATAGATTGTTGAATATGTTTTCATACTACATTTATTTAGAGATACTAATATTGTTAATATTTTCTATAAACTTAATCAAAACTCGAGAAAGTTACGCATCTCACGGTGATAGTTAAATAGAGAGGGAGGGAGTATTCACTGGCGTCATCAGCCAAATCTGAGCTCATGCACGTTTGTGACATGACTTAGGCTAGGTGAGCATGCATGTGTATACAACGATTCCTACGAATAAGTAGAGACGCGCGGATCCTATAGGCTCGTTCTAGTCGTCTCTAAAACCTTTTTCGTAACAGTGGTAGGATAAGGTGACCGAATAAAAGAGGTCTTGCCCATCATATGGCATTGGTAGAAAACTCTATGTCTATTGGTTACGGTCTACAAATTATTCAATCTTTTTCTGAATGAGATGAGATAACTAGTGTAGTTGAACAAAATATTAAGGTCATGTTTGGACTGTGTCTACAGGTTACTTAACATGTCCCAAGTTAGGCACGTCATATAGTTTCTTATGTGAGTGTTTGGTTCTTGTTCCTTTTGTTGCTACAATTTTTAGAACACTTATTCACATATGATAAACTCACACGGTGAGTTCACCTATCATTATATGAGGTGCAATGAGGGTCTCACAATTTGTTAATAGTACCTTCGACACTATTTAATAAATAAGTATGTTAATATATAGTATCGGGGTTATGATACCTCGGGTATCTCAAGACATCGATTAGTCAGCCGCTCAAGCGGCCCACGGTACATGAGCTGGTATAAGCCCGAACGACTGAGGCCCAACTAAGCTACGTGGACTTGGGCCAAACACCAAAGCGGGAGTCGGCCATGACCTCTTCTCTCTGCCTCCGCACGTCACGCAGCATCACACGATCTCTCCTCCGTCCCAACCCCTGGGAGGAATGGGGAGAGATCGGACTCTACTAGGCGTGTCCGCTCTGACAAGAGTCGGCACGCAACACTGACCCCGCAAGGACCAAGGGACAACAGTCCCCTCAATCCAGTCAAACGTCATTCGTGCGCCACGCAGTGAAGACAAGACAACACCACCAAGCAGTGGCGGCCACTACGGTGACCCACTGTTCAAATACGGCCCGACGGGACGGGCGTATGACCCCTCGGTCGGGATAGGGTTCACAACATCGGCCTTGACTTTTGAGGCCATCCAAGCCAACAAAGGGCATGACCCTGGAGCTCGGGATCGTGGCCACCAGCTCTGCAAGCAACAAGATGACCAATGATCTAGGGTGACTACCAACTCCCATACGACGCCTCCGGGAGATCAGGAGGCGATGACGTAGGCCACTGTGAGACCACGCCGCACAGAATGGCTGGCGAATCACCACCATGCCAATAGTGCCGCCACAACCGGCACAATAGCACCACGCCACTCCATGCCACGACGTGGACACAAGACCATGACGACAACCACATCCGGAGGTGTGCTACGCCAAGATAAGATGGCATTCCTTGCAAGCCAAGATAGCTAGGTTCCCTCCTAGGCTCATGACCCCTTAGTCGACAGAACCTCCTTCTTTGTATGTGACCTGGCCCCGGACTCTATATAAGGGCAGCTAGGGCACCCATCCAAGGGATCAGACCCCTGAAACCTTCATTCGGGCAGTCCATCTTCTAGCTCTAGCTTCACTCTCCTACCTCTTTCTACTATTCTTGCACCCCAATTGTAAGACCTTCAGAGCATTCAAGCGAGGAACACGCACTCGATTTTCTCTGAGACTGGACGTAGGGCTCCGGCCTGAACCAATATAATTCCTCGTGTCTTTTGGATGCTACCATTATTTTTCTAGAGCAGCGCGACAATCGTAGAGATTTACTAGTCGGTCTACGAAACACCGACATATAGAACTGTAGATATATCTGCTAATAACATATGTTAAGCCCTTGTATGTCTCTAAATAAAAAAGACACTCTGCACGTAAAAACCTTCACATTCTATGATCGCTCATGCGATGTAAGGGACAGAGACAGGAGGCGGGGAGGGCCCCTGAATGTGAAATTTTCACTGATTTTTTTAAAATTCAAATAAATTCTGAAAATTTAACACTCTTGACTCCTCTAGCATAAAAAATCAAATTTCTGGCTCCACCCCTAGTGATATATACTAGGTATCAAATATAGCATGTAGTTTGATATTTGACAACAGTACTTATATATTGCAACTAAACGAAATGACATAACTTTTTACTGGTGATTAATAAGGGCCTGTTTGACATGTAGCTTCTCCCAAGATTTTTTTTTATTTTTAACATTTTTTGTAAACTAATTTTAAATCTAACACTATTTATTTTTTTTCAAAACTAACACTTTTGGCCACGCCTATTGCCATGGCGCGACGAAACGCCTATGCCATGCCATGCATGGTGGCGCGGCGAGAGGGGTGATGTGGCGACGATCGAGGCGCTGACCGGTGATGTGGCAGGGTCTGTCGTGCCACCGATCTTGGTACGGCACTGACGCGCCATAGCCCACGGCGTGGCAGTCCCAGGTAAATATCACCCCGCGAGCCACCGTCCTCCCTCTATCTGCTTGCCCGCCGCCGACCCCGCTTGCCTAGCCGCCTACCCGCCCGCCTTGCCTGCCCGCCTCGCCGCCACACGCCGGCCGCCGCGCCTGCATGCGACACGAACGTCGGCGCATCACGGCTGCCGGCCGCCCGCCGTGCCCGCACGCCACCACGACGATGACGCGCGCACGACCACGGCCACGATGCACCTTGGCAGCGAGTAAGATTGATTAAAGTCCTAATTAAGTGCTAATTTTGGTTTAGGCGTTCCTGTAATTAGGTTAATTAAGATCTTGTCTGAGTATAAGTTCTAACAATTGGTATCCGAGAAGCCGCTTAGCCTAATTCATGAACCCTAAGACCTAATTAGTGTTTGGTCAAGATCTAAATATCCTCGGATTTGTCTGATTCAAAGTTCTTTAAGCCAAATCAGAATATAGGGTTTCGCTTAAGTATCGAGAAGGAGGGGAGTCGAATCATCTTCAACACTAAGCCCCAGTTTTTGCCCAAATCTGAACCCTAGGAATGCAAATTACCCAAATCCGGTAACAATCCCCAACCCTAAGATTAGTAAGACGCTTTTCACTTACCTTAAGAACTAAGATGGCACCATCGGGCTCCTTCATGAGTTCGTCGGCAGGCACAAAAGGGAGCCACGCCGCCGCCCTGCTATGTGCGCGTGTGGTCTCCGCGCCATGGATGCCCGCAGGCATAGAAGACGAGGGCAGCAGGTCCATACATAGAAGTTGCTTATTTTCCTAGTGAAGTTGTTTAATATGTCTGTTAATGTTACTTTAAATATATACATGTGCTTTCATTTGTGTTCGTATTGCATAACAAGTAGTTCAAATTTTGCAATGCTATATAATGTTAATTTGAACACTCTAACCCTTTGTTTATCAATTTGTAATAGGATGGCCCCTCCCACGTAGCATTAGTTGTACCCCCTTCTTGAGGTGGAGTACGACGAGCCACACCGAGCACACTTCTTGACTGACACCGACGCAGAGGTGCCCTTGCCTCCTTTGAGGCCCCGCACGCACCCCAAGGGCACTAGTGGGACGAGCGTTACGTACCGTATAAACGGCGTTTCGGCTTCCTCGAGCTTGTCAGTGTTGTCAACTATGGTCTTCCGCCCCTTGACCCAGCACTACTTACTATAGCTATAGATAGGTGTGAGTGCCTTCATTGTACGTAAACATTCTTATAACAAATTTGAGGTAACTAACAGTCGTTCTATTCTTATAACAAGTGGAGGCTAGAGACCCACATATTCCACCTACCTTGCGGCGAGATGACCTTGACCATGTAGGACGTGAAGGCTATCTTTGGCCTTCGGTTGGGGGGCTTCTAGTGACAGGTATAGATGACAACGATCACTGGAGGGAGCTGGTGGCTCAGTTCACTGGCTTTCTTCCACTAGACAACGAGGTTTCCAAGAAAAATAAGTGAGCAATTCAAGCCTATTTAATACTTGCATTGCTTTCCTGTTCAGGTGCATTGGTGTCCTTAGGATGCTCCGGAGCTCCAGTACTATCTGAGTCATGTCACTAGGGATGAGTCAGACGAGTATTGCTGCAACATCCCTCTTATTTTCTTCCATGTGGTCGAGATTCACTTGCCCATCAGGGTTTGCAGGAAATTTGGAAGAATGACAGGCTACCCACCATCGCTTTACTCCACCAACCAAGAATTGCACATGTGCATTATTGATTAATAACAAAGCTACAATTCAGAGGTGTGTATGGTACAACTAACAATCATTTTGTTGCAGATATGACCGCAGAAAGAGGTACAAGACCAAGGATTAGCGCGTGACACACAACGGGTACATCTAGTTATGGCAGAACAGGGATCGATAGTCGGTCGATGCGGTCCCCCACACGACCAGCACACCTTCGACGAGTACCTGCGATGGCTTTACAGGTCTACGAGAACACATATCAAGCCCCCATACACTGAGGAGGCGATTGACGAGGACGGTGAGGAAGATATGATTGAAGATGAGTATGACGTTGCCACTAGGGATGACACACAACTACAGAGAGCCCCGCTTCAAAGATACGTGGTAAGATACTCGAATGGTACAATTTGTTATCCATTTGGTATTAAGTATGTGTACTAAAACTGTCCAACCGCGTTTCTATACCCAGGGGACACAATTATCAAGGATGTCCAACGAAGCAGCGTTTTGGCTTTATGAGTCTAGAGGGCAAGGGTCAGGCATTCTCGAGGCTTTTGTAGAGATAAACATAAACTTGTCTATTCCGAAAATGTTTCTTTAGTGTATATGCGTTTAGGAAATGCGCTAACTTTAACATCTATTTATGCAGAAGGTGAAGTAGATGTAACACCCCTGGTGTTACGAGCTTGTTTAGCACTATGATTTAGGCCTAAGAAAAATTTTCAAATCGAGTTTCTCGGGTTTTTATTTAAAACATACTTGAGGCGATAAGTGAATCCTGTGTGGCTTAGTTTTGTGGACTCAAATAAATGCTCAAGTTAAATTACGCAATGTGTAGAAATATTTAGGAATGTCAGATAACGATTCTAGCAAATAAATAGCGAACAGTTTGTTTCATTAATTAAGCATGAAAAATAATTTTTATAAACAAAAATACGATATGACTGGTATATGGTACTTAAGTAAAATTCGGAGCATGATTTTGGTTGCATTTAAAATATCAAGTAACAAACTTTAGTGCTTTAGCCATGTTTGAAACTATAAATAGTCAGCTTGTTAAATGAAGATTTGAGAGCTAAAATAATAACGAGAGTGCCGCTGGCCACTCGCCTCACCTACCTCACTGGTATAGCGCGCGTGTTGATGGATGAGTTGGCTGGGCTGCTGCTGCCGTGTACTGCTTTGCATGTTTTCCTTCCTCACTGCCAGTTCTATCGCTTCACCCTGTGCCTCTTGGCGTGCGCTCTGCTCTCTGACCTTGCTTGACTTGCCTACCACGCGTCGTCTCGTTTTCCGTCGTGACGCGGTAGTGCAAAGTCTTCTCATCCATCCGCATCCTGGACAAATCCATCGCGTAGGGGTGTCTAAAAATGAGCACGTGGTTTTGCTCCTTGCCCACGCTACGTCCTCTCATGTCCCTATACACGTGCTGGCGTGCCCCATTGCTGTGTCATCCCTCCCTTCCCTGCTCTGGACCACAGCAGTCACGTCACAGATCAATGCGAGTCAGTCCTACATCTCCCTCCCTTTTTCTTCTCTGCTGCCGAGGGGAGCCATCCCAGCTCTGCTCGTCCTCTGAAAGCTCTAGTTTGCTTTTGGATAATTGATGAAACCCTAAGTGCTAACCTAGTTTATCAAAGTGATCATGAGATAGGTAGCACTACTCCAAGTGATGAAGCAATGACGATGATCATGACAATGGTGATGGCATGGTTATGATCAAAGGCTTGAACCTAGAAAAGAAGAAAGAGAAAAACAAAAGGCTCAAGGCAAAGGTATAAAATGTAGGAGCCATTTTGTTTTAGTGATCAAGACACTTAATGAGTGTGATCACATTTAGGATAGATAGCCATACTATTAAGAGGAGTGAAACTCATATCGAAATACAGTTATCAAAGTGCCACTAGATGCTCTAATTCATTGCATATGTATTTAGGATCTAGTGGAGTGCTAACACCCTTGACAATATTTGTGAAAATATGCTAACACATGTGCATAAGGTGATACACTTGGTGGCTGGCACATTTGAGCAAGGGTGAAGGAGATAAAGATGATAGAGGGTCAGTCTTGCTGTTTTACAACTGACCAAACGTTGGTCTCAAGGGGATCGACGCGTCCGGTCAAGCATGGCAGTGATACCCTGGCATCGGTCATGTGACCGGATGCTGGGCCTCTGACTGACTAGACACTGGAAGGCAGTGTCCAGTCAGAGGTGACATAGCTGCATAGTAATTAGGGTGACTGACCGAACGCTGGCTGAGTCCGGTCAAGTGCCACCGGACGAGTCCAGTCGAAGAAAACTGGTTTTGGAACCTTACTGTAAACGATCGGACACTAGGGGTTTAGCGTCCGGTCACTTGTGCCAGAGCGTTCGGTCAACTATCAACCGTTGAGATTAGATGACTCCTGTTGAATGTAGGATGACACGTGGCTGCCATCGGGCGACCGGACGCTGAGTCCTACATCTGGTCAGTAGTACCGGAGCGTCCGGTCACCCCGATCAGTACCTAGTGAAGGGGTACAACAGCTCTATTTCATGGGGGCTTGTATTTAAGCCCCATGGCCAGCTCAAGCTCACTCTCTTGCACATTTTCATTGACATAACAACCTTGTGAGCTTAGCCAAAGCCCTCTCACTCATCTCCATCATTGATCTATCATCTTTGTGAGATTGGGAGAGAATCCAAGTGCATTGCTTGAGTGATTGCATCTAGAGGCACTCATGTTGCACTGCGGATTTCACTTGTTACTCTTGGTGGTTGCCACCAGCTAGACGGCTTGGTGCAGCGGTGGAGGATCGGCACGAGTTGGTGATTGTTCATGGCCGTCTCCGGTGATTGTGAGGGGAGTTGTACCTTCCCCGGTGGAGTGCCGAAAGGTAACTCTAGCATACTGCTCATGTCATTGAGTTACCTCACTTGTGGGTAGGTTCTTGCAGTGTCCAATCCTGTGGACGAGGTTTGTGAAACACCTCTTAGCCGCCGAACCACCAAGTGTTGGTCGACACAACAGGGACTAGCGTGTTGGCAAGCACGTGAACCTCGAGAGAAAAATTGGTTGTCTCTTGCCCCTTGATATTCTCCTGGTGATTGGTTTCATATTCATCTTGTGATTGGCTCATTCCTCTACACGGCGGTATAACCATCCTACTCACTCGTTTATATTCTTGCAAACTAGTTGTAGCAAGCTCTTTAGTGTAATTAGATTTGAGAGCTTGCTTTGCTATTTAGGTTTGCTTAGTGGAGCTCTTTAGAGTAGAAAGTTTGAGAGCTCTTAGTGAGTAGTATCATAGCAAGTTTGTGTCTAGCTATCATTGCAACTAGAATTGTGGGATAGGTGGCTTGCAACCCTTGTAAAGCTAGAGCAAGTTTGCATTTAGCCTTTTGTCATACTAATCAAATTGCTCTAGTCAATTTATAGATTTTTAAATAGGCTATTCACCCCCCTCTAGCCATATTAGGACCTTTCAAGTGGTATCAGAGCCGTGGTCACCGTTTGATTGAAGGCTTAACAACCTCGGTGTCAAATTATGGCTCAAGTTGTGTTCAACCATGTGGGGGGCAAACCACCGTTCTTTGATGGCACATGCTATGATTATTGGAAGAGAAAGATGAGGATGTATCTTGGTTCAATCAATGATCAAGTATGGGAAGTGACCGAGAATGACTATGCTATCATCGATCCCGATGATCCCACCAACCAAGATAAGATCAACAAGCAATGCAATACAATGGCTCTCAACACCATATACAATGCCATTGATTCCAAGGTGTTTGAGCAAATCAAGGATTGTGAAAGAGCAAATGAGGTGTGGAAAAGATTGGAAGAAATATATGAGGGCACACCGGCGGTGAAGAGTGCCAAATTGTATATCCTCAAGGACAAGTTGACAAGTTTCAAGATGAAGGATGATGAGAGCATTCCAGAGATGTTCCATCATTTGCAAGTGATTGTTAATGATTTGAAGGCATTGGGAGAGAAGATCAAGGATGATGATGTCTCTCATCAGTTCTTGATGTGCCTACCTCCAAGATTTGAGATGTTGAGATTGCTCATCATAAGAGGAGGATTGAAGGAGATTACTCCCAACCAAGTACTAGGTGATGTCATGACCCAAGAGACATACCATGTGGAAAGGGAGGGGGATGACAAGGAGGACAAGAAGGAAGAAGAGGACAAGAAGAAGAAGAGTGTAGCATTAAGGCTAGCTCATCATCATCCAAGAACAAGGGCAAGTCAAAGAAAGAATCAAGTGATGATGATGATCTTAGTGACATTGATGATGAAGCCATGGCTCTATTTGTGCGCAAGATGGGCAAATTCATGAAGAAGAAGGGCTATGGTGCAAGAAAGAGAAGAGATCACACCAAGAGCAAAGAGTATGTGAGAAGATGCTACAATTGCAAGAGCCCCGATCATGTTGTAGCAAATTGTCCCTACAATAGTGATAATGATGAAGATAGAAGAAGAAGCACAAGAAAGATAAAAATGAAAAGAAGGAGAAGAGAATGACCTTCCAAAAGAAGAAGAAGGGTGGAGGCTATGTAGTCACTTGGGATAGTGATGGTTCCTCGGATGGTGATAGCTCTAGTGATGATGACAAGAAATCTATCAAGAGAGCACTAGCAAGTATCGCCATCAACAAGAAGCTCTCCATCTTCGACACTCCATCGACATGTCTCATGGCAAAGCCTACCAAGGTAAAATATGATGAGAGTGATGATGATGAATGTGAAAGTGACTCTTGTAGGAATGATAATGATGATGATGAGGATGAGGAGTACACCAAGGAGGAGCTCTTGGACATGTGTGAGCAAGTGCACGCTTGCAATGAGATGAAGAGAAAGGAGTGCAAAGAATTGCGCAAGAAAGTAAAATTTCTTGAGCAATCCTTTGATGAGCTCAATGCCACTCATGAGAGGCTAATGGAAGCCCATGAGAAGCTTGGCAAAGCTCACTCTAAGCTTGAAAAGGCTCACCCCTCTCTCATTGAGAAAGTCAAAGTGGAGGAAGCCAAGAAGGAGCAAGTGATCATATCATGTGATGTGGGACTAACATGTGATCTTATTGATGAATCTAATTTTGTTGCTCCCACTAACACTTCTTGTAGCACTACTACTTCCACTTCACCTTTGAGTTATGGTCTCACATTGTGAATGCCTCACTTATGGTGGAAAATGAGAACCTCAAGAAGGAGGTGAAGTGAGCTCACTCGTGCCTTAGGCAATACCTATGGTGGAGAAGCCCACTTGCTAAAGTGCTTGGGTAGCTAAAGGTTTTCTCTCAATAAAGAGGGAATAGGCTATACTCCCAATAAAGGCAAGGCGGCCTTTGTCACTCCCAAATCTAGCTTTGTGAAGGGCAATGGTCGGTTTTTCAATAGATGCAAGCAAGTTGGGCATGTAGAGCAATATTGCAAGATTAACAAGAACAAGCTACCTAATGTATCTTCAATTAAATTTGATTCTTGTTACATGCTTTATAAGGGTGCCAACGGTGTGAATGCTAAGTTCATTGGTACACCAATTGTGGGCCCAAAGAAGAAGGCCATTTGGGTACCAAAGACCTTGGTAACTAACCTTCAAGGACCCAAGCAAGTTTGGGTACCTAAAAAGAATTGATCTTCTTTTGTAGGTCAATTATAAAGCTGGAGGAAGGCATTGGGTGCTTGATAGTGGGTGTACACAACACATGACCGGTGATCCAAGAATGTTCAATTCAATCAATGAAAACAAGAGCAATGGGATTGATAGTATCACATTTGGTGACAATGGCAAAGGCAAGGTCAAAGGGCTTGGTAAGATTGCAATATCCAATGACTTGAGCATTTCCAATGTGCTACTAGTAGAGAGCTTGAACTTCAACCTATTAGTCGGTAGCTCAATTGTGTGATCTTGGTTTCAAGTGCATATTTGGTGTGGATGATGTAGAGATCATAAGTGTAGATGGCTCTAACTTGATATTCAAAGGATTTAGATATGAGAATCTATACTTGGTTGATTTCAATGCTAGAGAAGCTCAATTGTCAACATGTTTGATCACTAAGTCTAGCATGGGTTGGTTATGGCATAGAAGGCTTGGTCATGTTGGAATGAAACAATTGAACAAGTTGATTAAGCATGACTTAGTTAGAGGCTTGAAAGATGTCACATTTGAGAAGGATAAGCTATGTAGTGCATGTCAAGCCAGAAAGCAAGTTGGTAACACACATCCTAAGAAGAGCATGATGAGCACATCTAAGGCATTTGAGTTAATGCACATGGACTTGTTTGGACCAACCACATACACTAGCATTGGTGGAAATAAATATGGATTTGTGATTGTGGATGATTTCACTAGATATCACATGGGTCTTCTTTCTTGGTGACAAGAGTGATGTGTTTGCAACATTCAAATCTTTTGTCAAGGGTATTCACAATGAGTTTGAAACAACAATCAAGAAAGTTAGAAGTGACAATGGAAGTGAGTTCAAGAACACTAGAATTGATGAGTTATGTGATGAATTTGGAATTAGACATCAATTCTCGGCCAAGTATACTCCTCAATCAAATGGGCTAGTTGAAAGAAAGAATAGAACCTTGATTGATATGGCAAGATCAATGTTGAGTGAGTACAATGTGAGTCATTCATTTTGGGCCGAAGCAATCAACATGGCTTGCTATTATAGCAACCGACTCTATTGTCACCCCATGATGGAGAAGACACCTTATGAGCTATTGAATGGAAGAAAGCCAACATAGCATACTTTCGGGTATTTGGTTGTAAATGCTATATATTGAAGAAAGGCACTAGATTGAGCAAGTTTGAAAAGAAATGTGATGAAGGTTTCTTGCTTGGTTACTCCACTACTAGCAAGGCTTATAGAGTTTGGAATTTGGCTAGTGGTACTCTTGAGGAGGTTCATGATGTGGAGTTTGATGAAACAAATGGTTCCCAAGAGGAAGATGAGAATCTAGATGATGTAAGAGGCACTCAATTGGTCAATGCAATGAAGAACATGGACATTGATGATATAAGGCCTAGAGAGGTGATTGATGTTGAAGATGACAAGAATCAAGTGCTCTCTAACTCAAATGTGCAAGCTAGTGGTTCTCATGATCAAGTTCAAGCAAGTACTAGTCATGACAAAGTGCAAGATCAACAAGGCTAGTTGATCATCTCAACCAAGTGAATCAATCTAATGCAAGCAATCAAGTGCAAGTGCTTCCAACCAACCAATGTTGCAAGAGATCATCCATTGGACACTATCATTGGTGATATTTCAAGAGGTGTGCAAACTAGATCAAGATTGGCTTCATTTTATGAGCATTTCTCATTTGTGTCATCCATTAAACCTAAGAAGATAGATGAAGCTTTGAAGGATGTTGATTGGGTCAATGCTATGCATGAAGAGCTAAACAACTTCACAAGAAACCAAGTATGGGAGTTAGTTGAGAGGCCTAAGGATCATAATGTGATTGGAACCAAGTGGGTCTTTTGGAACAAGCAAGATCAAGATGGGATAGTAATAAGGAACAAAGCAAGATTAGTGGCTCAAGGTTACACTCAAGTTGAAGGTCTTGACTTTGGAGAAACATATGCCCCGGTTGCAAGATTGGAAGCAATTAGGATCTTGTTAGCCTATGCTTGTGCCCACAACATCAAGTTGTATCAAATGGATGTGAAGAGTGCATTTCTCAATGGGTACATCAATGAGCTTGTGTATGTTGAGCAACCTCCCAGGTTTTGAAGATGAAAAGAAACCCAACCATGTTTACAAGTTGAGAAAGGCTTTGTATGGATTGAAACAAGCACCAAGAGCATGGTATGAGAGATTGAGGGATTTCCTACTCTCTAAGGGATTCAAGATGGGAAAGGTTGACACCACTCTCTTCACCAAGAAGCTTGGAAATGACTTGTTTGTAATGCAAATCTATGTTGATGATATCATATTTAGGGTCAACAAATCAAGATTTTTGTGAGGAGTTTGGCAAGATGATGGCAAGTGAGTTTGAGATGTCTATGATTGGAGAACTTAGTTACTTCCTTGGTCTTCAAATCAAGCAAATGAAGAATGGCACATTTGTGAGTCAAGGCAAGTACATCAAGGACTATGCTCAAGAAGTTTGGAATGGATGATAGCTAAAGCTATTAGTACACCAATGGGGACAAGTGGAAGCTTGGATAGTGATGCTAGTGGCAACATGGTGGATCAAAAGATGTATTGGTCTATGATTGGAAGCCTACTCTATGTGACCGCATCAAGGCCGGATGTGATGTTTAGTGTATGCATGTGTGCTAGATTTCAAGCCTCACCAAGAGAAAGTCATTTGAAGGCAACAAAGAGAATATTGAGGTACTTGAAGCATACACAAAATGTTGGATTGTGGTATCCTAAAGGAGCAAGATTTGAGTTGATTGGATATTCGGACTCTGATTATGCGGGATGCAAAGTTGAGAGAAAGAGCACATCGGGCACATGTCAACTATTAGGAAGATCACTTGTAGTCTTGGTCATCAAAGAAGCAAAATAGTGTAGCACTTTCAACCGCCGAAGCGGAGTACATTTCGGCCGGTAGTTGTTGTGCTCAATTACTTTGGATGAAGGCTACTTTGAGTGATTTTGGAATCAAGTTCAAGCAAGTGCCATTGCTATGTGACAATGAAAGTGCCGTCAAGCTCACCAACAACCCGGTTCAACACTCAAGAACAAAGCATATTGATGTCCGCCATCATTTCATAAGAGATCACCAACAAAAAGGGAACATTTGCATAGAGAGTGTGGGCACCGATGATCAACTTGCCGACATATTCACCAAGCCACTTGATGAGAAGAGGTTTTGTAAGCTAAGGAATGAATTGAACATACTTGACTTCTCCAATATGTGTTGATGCATCCCCATTATATGACATGCCTCTCCTTCGAGCAATACAAGGTAAAAATTGATTGGCATGACATACATCCTTGCTAAGGACATGTTTAGTGCATCTAGACATATTTCACATTTGAATAGGCTCATTCATGAAAATCAAATAAATTTGATGCCTACATGGTACCACTATTGCTTGAATGTTTGAAATGATCTAGTGGTAGCATATGACATGTTTGTGGGCTTGTAAACCTAGTGTTTGATCTAGAAAATAAGCTATAAGTGTTTAACTCAACATGGTACAAGATAACCCATATTTGGAGGTGTGAAGAAGCTTGTCCTTGGATCAAACCGAGTTAAATATCTTTTGCAAGTAATCTAGATTGACCCAAATTGAAAATAATCCTCATTTCACATGGTTTCACCCCCAACCTATCTATACTTTAAGCCTTTATGGTCATTGATGACAAAGGGGGAGAGAAACAAAGATAAGTGATAGGGGGAGAAATAGTGTAGAGAGATAAGATATGACAAAGGAAGGAAGGGGATCAATTATAATTATAAAATCTTGAGCACATAAGTAGGGGGAGCAAGCTCATGAACTTGTATGGTGCATTTGAATGTGCATCTCATATGTTTTGCTTGCATGGCACAAGTTTTAAATTTCAATATCCATGCTTGTGTGGTGTATGCTAGTTGTAGGTTTGAATGATAAAATGAAAAACTAGCATGCATAGGATATCTAATGATTTCATTTCCAAGTATTTACAAGTGGTATCTAGCTATCAAGTGGTATCTAGCTAAAGTAACTAGACTTATGTTCATCATACAGAAACTAGACCCTTACTTGTAATATTGATCTCATGGGGTATTCTAGTTTTTATGTATGTCTAGTTACTAATGGTGCTAAGGATGGTATAACTGGTTCACTCCGATTGGTATCACGCTTCAAAGGTCCATCTCTTATACCTTAGCATCATTTGGTAAAAATTATCTCCTATATTTCCTATCTAAGCATATGTGCAAAGCTACAATCCAAACTCTTAGCACATATGTAGGGGGAGCAATTGCTACCATATGGAGTTCATGAAACTTGTCCATATCCTTTACACATGGTAAATATGCTTGGGCAAGCAACATGAACTCAATTGAATCTTATTTCATATCTTTGTATAAGGGTTGTCATCAATTACCAAAAAGGGGGAGATTGAAAGCTCTAGTTTGGTTTTGGATAATTGATGAAACCCTAAGTGCTAACCTAGTTTATCAAAGTGATCATGAGATAGGTAGCACTACTCCAAGTGATGAAGCAATGACGATGATCATGACAATGGTGATGGCATGGTTATGATCAAAGGCTTGAACCTAGGAAAAGAAGAAAGAGAAAAACAAAAGGCTCAAGGCAAAGGTATAAAATGTAGGAGCCATTTTGTTTTAGTGATCAAGACTACTTAATGAGTGTGATCACATTTAGGATAGATAGCCAGTACTATTAAGAGGAGTGAAACTCGTATCGAAATACGGTTATCAAAGTGCCACTAGATGCTCTAATTCATTGCATATGCATTTAGGATCTAGTGGAGTGCTAACACCCTTGACAATATTTGTGAAAATATGCTAACACATGTGCACAAGGTGATACACTTGGTGGCTGGCACATTTGAGCAAGGGTGAAGGAGATAGAGATGATAGAGGGTCAGTCTTGCTGTTTTACAACTGACCGGACGCTGGTCTCAGGGGGACCAGCGCGTCCGGTTAGGCGTGGTAGTGATACCCTAGCATCGGTCATGTGACCAGACGCTGGGCCTCTGACTGACCGGACACTAGAAGGCAGTGTCTGGTCAGAGGTGATGTAGCTGCACAGTAATCAGGGTGACTAACCAGACGCTGGCTGAGTCCGGTCAAGTGCCACCGGATGAGTCCGGTCGAAGAAAACTGGTTTTGGAACCTTACTGCAAACGATCGGACGCTGGGGGTTCAGCGTCCGGTCACTTGTGCCGGAGCATCTAGTCAACTATCAACCGTTGAGATTAGACGACTCCTGTTGAATGCAGGATGACATGTGGCTACCATCGGGCGACTGGACGCTGAGCCCTGCGTCCAGTCAGTAGTACCGGAGCATCCGGTCACCCCGATCAGTACCCAGTGAAGGGGTACAACAGCTCTATTTCATGGGGGCTTCTATTTAAGCCCCATGGCTGGCTCAAGTTCACTCTCTTGCACATTTTCATTGACATAACAACCTTGTGAGCTTAGCCAAAGCCCTCCCACTCATCTCCATCATTGATCCATCATCTTTGTGAGATTGAGAGAGAATCCAAGTACATTGCTTGAGTGATTGCATCTAGAGGCACTTGGTATTCGTGTTGCGCTACGGATTTCACTTGTTACTCTTGGTGGTTGCCACCACCTAGATCGCTTGGTGCAGCGGTGGAGGATTGGCACGAGTTGGTGATTGTTCATGGCCGTCTCCGGTGATTGTGAGGGGAGTTGTACCTTCCCTGGCGGAGTGCCAAAAGGTAACTCTAGCATACTGCTTGTGTCATTGAGTTACCTCACTTGTGGGTAGGTTCTTGCGGTGTCCAATTGTGTGGACGAGGTTTGTGAAATACCTCTTAGCCACCGAACCACCAAGTGTTGGTCGACACAACGGGGACTAGCATGTTGGCAAGCACGTAAACCTCAAGAGAAAAATTGGTTGTCTCTTGCCCCTTGATATTCTCCCAATGATTGGTTTCATATTCATCTTGTGATTGGCTCATTCCTCTACACGACGGTATAACCATCCTACTCACTCGTTTATATTCTTGCAAACTAGTTGTAGCAAGCTCTTTAGTGTAATTAGATTTGAGAGCTTGCTTTGCTATTTAGGTTTGCTTAGTGGAGCTCTTTAGAGTAGAAAGTTTGAGAGCTCTTAGTGAGTAGTATCATAGCAAGTTGTGTGTCTAGCTATCATTGCAACTAGAATTGTAGGATAGGTGGCTTGCAACCCTTGTAAAGCTAGAGCAAGTTTGCATTTAGCCTTTTGTCATACTAATCAAATTGCTCTAGTCAATTTGTAGATTATTAAATAGGCTATTCACCCCCCCTCTAGCCATATTAGGACCTTTCATCCTCCTTGCTCTTGTTGTTTTCCTCCCACCACAACATTCCTACCATGGCTGCGCCCGTCGGTGCTAGCCCTCCCCCTACGCGAGCGCACGCGCCGCCCCTGGTCGTCCCCGCTCACCTCTCGTTCACCAAAGTCGCGCGCAGCTCCACCTGCCAAGCCGCAGCCGCGCTGGGCCCGTAGTGCCCTGCCGTTGTTGCGCCTTCGGCTGTCGCCCGGCCACCGCTCGCGAGTGCCGCCCGCCTGATGTTTCCCCTTGCGTGCGCGCATGAGAGCACGGGTCCCCACGATCGCGCTAGAGTGTTGTCCCCTCCACGCTCCTTCTCTGGCTACGTTGTGCTCCTCGTGCGCTCACCGTAGCCACGTCGCTGGGAGCCACCGCGGCCTCTGCTCAAGCCGTCGCCACACCGCATGCCTGCGGTCAAGCCGCTGCGCCCTGCCCGGCACGAGCAGGGCCTAGCCGGTGGCGTGCCATGCCGCCGGTGCCGTGCAACTGCCCTACTAGTGTCGTTGCGCTGTTGCCGCTGTCTACCTGGCCAGCGCCGCTACAGTCGGTGTACCGCTACCACGGTTCGCGCAGGCAGGCTACTGGGGCCCAGTTCGGGTCTCGCCGCAGCCAGTCCATGGTCGCGTGGGCTTCCGTGCCCCTCACCGGTGAGTTCCCGTCGCCGTTGTGCCTTCCTCGACTGGTGCTCCCTGTCCGTGCTCTGCTTCGGTGGAGAAGATGAGGACGTAAGTATGTGAATAGAGATAACAGTACAGGCCTAGGTGTGATAAACGTGACTCACATGAATAGAGTAGTCGAGACTATGGATCAATTTGGTAAAACTGTAGGGTCCTTTTTGCATAATTGTGTGCCCTCTCTGGACCCTGGCCGCGTGGGCCGGCCTGCTCGCGTTGTCGGCTTGGTCCGCCTGCGCCTGGGCCACGTCGCGCCTGGGTCGGCCACGTGTTACTCCCTTGCCTGGGCCATACTTCACTCGTCTAGGCCGGTCTAGTGCCGCCTGGCTAGGCCGCCAGCCGCGCGCCCTACCTAGGCCTGCTCTTGCGCCGCTGAGCTGCGCGCGCGCTGTGCGCCTGCGAGCCGAACCAGCTCGTCCGTCGTGGGCCTCGCTGGGCCGTTTCCACCGCTAGGCCGTTTGGTGGGCGCTGGCCCTTGTGTTTTCTTAGGCGATTACTAAAATTAGTTTCAGGAATAAATTTATAAAATTAATATGAATTTGTGTAGTTGTCCAAAAATCATGAAACTAATTTTGTTAGTCTCCTAAAATCATGATCTATCTGTTAGTTTATTTTGTTCACATAGTTTGATAATATTCTTGAAAGCTATATAATTAATTCAAGGTACTTAATATTGTAAAAATATAAACTTGTAGGAATTGTTGTGATAAATTAATAATAGTGTTGGATCTGAAAGTTTTATAGTAGGCTCCTAGCAATATTAGGTACTCACTATAATTTTTGTAGCTCCAGAATAATTAAATTGCTAGATAGATAATGATGTCCTATTTTGAATAAAGATTAAATAGATAGAATAAAATAAAGAAACAACTTAGTTTATATAACTAAAATATTTATTGGGAAATAACGCCTTATTCGCCAACATGGATATGTAGCCTAAGTACAGACATCGTTGAATGAGCTCGTTAGCTTGTGAGACGTGATCGGGTTTCTAAGCATTTCGGATGTCGTTGATTATTTACATCTATATGCATTTGCATCAATGCATATCATATAGGTACGATGATGGATCAATTGAAGGATGATTGGGAATTCGATGATGGTGTAATAGTATTCTCTCCAGGAGATGATACAAGGGGTTTTCTATTTAGTTGATGGTGGATGATCTAAAGATGCAGATACTAACTTTTAATATATATCTTACCCAGGCAAGCCCTGGTGCATAACCCCTACTTTTCTGCAGTTTAAATTATAATTGTGCATTAAGTTTTAAGGAGTTGAATGAAACCCACTTGCATATATATATATATATATATATATATATATATATATATATATATATATATATATTTATCCTATGAGTCTTACTAGTATGACAGGATCGTATAGATTGCTATGCTATAGGACTCTGGTAGAAGTTGAGTGATGGCTGTCACTCGCGAGAGATAGGAAATATATTATTGGAGTATTATCACATGGAAAATATAAATAGTGGAAAGGAAAAATGGTGACCAGTTGGGCAGGGATATGGTTTGGGTATTGGTGGGTGTAAGAGGTTGTGCGCCGTGGACACGGGGCATGCCTTGGTTATACTGTTTCCCCTGTCTGTGTCGGTTAAGGACAGATCGTTGCATAAGACGCTAGGCAAGTCACAGATTTATTATCCCGAGCACATACTTGTGTATGGGCACTTGGAAGACTTGTTGCTCTCTTGTCATGGATCTGGCTCTTTTCAGACCGACTATCAGGGTTTTTTTTGTAGAGGAGGTCCTTGCACTGCACTGAGTTTGGGACTCAGGGGCGGGGGCTTAGAGTCCTAGTTTGGATGGAGACCTAGACACCCAAGACAGGAGGGTGATAGGTTGGTCCTGCTTGTGCCTTGGGTACAAGCGGGGCGTGTGTTTTCGGGGTACCCAGCTGGGGACATTGGTTCGCGAATTGCCGCCGAGTCGGTACGACTTGTCTTACCTCTAGCATCATAGTAAGAACTGGAAGATGAAAGATGGAAGGAAAAGGAAATCTAATTGCTTACCACCTGCTTAAAAGTAGCACAGATGCTTACATAGAATGGTTAGTTAATGAACCAATGCGACTATTAATAAAAATCGAATATAAGGACGCACGCTTAGTAATGCTTCCTGCAAATGCAATAAACCCATAAGCCAGATAGCCTTGCATATCCTTGGAGTCTTTCTTTCCTCCTGTCGGGTAAGTCTTGCTGAGTACAATTGAGTACTTAGGGTTTTATTCCCCCTGTTGCAAGTGACAGGTGGAGGCTAAAGTCGACCTTTGTGTGTGGATTCCTCCTGGTGGGCACAGAGAGGATTTCCTTTACGATGCGATCATAGTCTTATTTATAACTCTCACTAAATATTTTTATAAATAAAAGTTTTATAATATGTTGTCCTAGTTTACATATCAATGATTCTTCATGACATGTTAGATAATCATTTTCGCTGTAATTCTGATCACATGTTTATATTCCGCTGTTAAACTAAATTGTTCATAACTCTGATAATATGATTACATTCCGTTATTATAATAATAAATATTATACTCTGATGTTGTATTAAAAGTGATGTAAGAAATGGTTAAGAATGATGTAAGCTTTATTCTCTCATTTGTGATCCTGATGAAAAAATGTGGAATTTTGGGTTCTCCTCTGGGGAGTGCCTGACGGAACCGTGTAATTTGGTGTTCTCCTTTGAGTGCTTAGTGTCTAATGGAAGACGAGCACTTCTAGGAGACATTAGATTATGCGGTTTTGCCATAGCAGAGCTGCAAGAAGCTAGCTCAGAAGTTGAGCTGCATGGACACTCCTTGGGTGGAACCCGATTACCCGGCATGGTCGGGTGACATATCTTCTAGCTCTTTGAGGACACCAGTCGGCTCTTCTCAGCCGATGACAGGTGCCGCTTCCACAGTGTGTATACCATCACATCATAGCGCTGGGAAGGACCTTGCAAACGCGGACGACATGGACGACGATGATGACGACGACGACCCTTCGGGCTTCCACATACAGCACCACTAGTGGGACGATTGGCAGCAGAACGAGATCGACATGTCTCAGCTAGGTGGTGCCCCGCTTGGTACCCAAGGAGCCTCACAGGTAGTAACAAAGGTAGTTTCTTTAAATACGTAGGCTCCATGAACTAACGATTATAAAGATTATAAGTAATCGTGCATATCATATACTTATAGGGTATGAGCCGTACGCATCGGCAATGCAACCACACCGACGTTGGCTACACTCTGAATGTGTTGCCTACAAATACGAAGAGACAGAGGCGTCCGAGGGATCCTTACACTCCTGGGAATTAGTTGGTTATGTCAAACTTATGTCGAACAAATATTATCGTCTGAAATTTACAGACTCATGAACCAATGAAAATGTTATGTGGCAACTTGTCAACTTACGCACGAACTCTATTTATTTGCTTCATATTCGTTTCAATGTGTCGCGACAACACTGCCGACGAGATTAACTAGCAACTAGTTCGGGAACCGACAGTCCCGGCGTATCTCGCTGCCGGTGGCCGGCGTCTTGACCCCGATCCTCCCGAGTTTGGTCATCGCCGCCATGAAATCGCCGAAGAAGGCACCCTAGCTAGACGCGTAGTAGTCGACCATGCTACGCGACCTCATGTCGGAGTAGAGCACCTGGTTGGAGCCCAGGAGGCCCTTGCCGACCTATAAGTTCCGGTAGAAGGCGTTGTCGAAGCCCACCAGCGAGGGGTCGAGGAAGGCGAAGGCGTTGGGGTCGGAGCTGCAGGTGCCGTTCAGCTGCGACGCGAAGTCAGGGTCCATGGTCGCGTCGCTGCCAATCCTCACCGACAGCAACTCTCGTTCTATTACAATAGAGGCTGGGCTTCTATCTACGTCCAGGTCCTACCGCGCCGTGGGACTTGGCGCATCAGTGTCGCGCCATGGTCTATGGCGCGACAGACCCTGCCACATCATCGATCACCCCTCTCGCCGTCCACCATGCATGGCGCGGCACAGGCGTTTCGCCATGCCATGGCAATAGACGCGACCAAAAGTGTTAGTTTTGAAAAAAAAAATAAACAGTATTAGATTTAAAATTAGTTTACAAAAAATGTTAAAAATAAAAAAAATTCCTCCCAAAACGGCTCTGGCTCTAGCTCCTCTAAAAAAGCAGCTCAGAAGCTGTTCTAAAAAACGTTGGCAAAACGGCTCCTCATGTTTTGACTTCTTTGATGGTCGATATTAAAAAGGCTATTTTGTACCACGTTTACGTGGAAGAGTTAGCATAAAATGTGTCATGAGAATAAAGGAAAATGTTTCAAGCAAAAGAGAAAATTATATTTCTAAATAAAACATTAAGTTTTTAATAAAAAATTAAAATATAATCATGTTTGATTTTATTTTATTCTCTTAATTATAAATAATATCATGGTCAAAACTGATTTAGAAACACGTACACGGTTTAGGAGAAAATTGCTTTCAAAGTTTTGAAACCACACTATTTGTAATCATGGCCCATCGTACTCCTCCAGCCAACCATGGTTGTGCACGTGGCCAGAGAAAAAGAGAGGGACCGCAGAAGCCACAATTTCGAGCTCCATCTACATACTTCATTTTTTGGGCCAGCTTCCCCTGACTCCTTGGTCTGAGCCTTTATGTGGATCTTTTCGTTTCTCTTATAATCTGTATTTTTTAATTTATTTTTTAGTCAGAATAATATTTTTCTCTCACAACAAATCAGTCGAAACAGTATTTCAATTTATTTTTTTCAGCGAAGCGAACGGGATTTATACGGAGACGTTTGGTAGGGCTTCAGTAGGAGCCGGAGCTGAGAAGCCGTCCAGACTGCCACTAAATCAAGATAACTTCACTTAGATATCATTTACTTTCTTTCTTTTTTTTGAAGCTGTTCCCGGAAAAGAAAAAACGAGAACCGTGAACCGAAATGGAGGGAGTCGTAGGTGAAGGAAAAGGAAGTGCGGCGGAAGTGGTGTGTTTGGCTGTCTGCTGTGAACGGCGGGTTCGTCTTCCTCGTTTCGTTTCGTTTGGTTTGCTGCCGTCGCTTTCCTTTTGAGTCCAAAAGGCAACACGTTTATTGCAGGTCAGCCCCTCGCTTCGTCCTCGCCGTGCGGCTGCGGCGTCCCGACTCCCGTCCCGTCCCACACCTCCCTTTCTTTTGCAGCGCAGCCTTTTGCCTTCCTTCCGGGTCTCCAGTTCTTCCTCCTCCGTTCTGCCGCATCCTTTGCAGGAGGGGAGTATCCACTCCCGCTGATTCTTTCTTCTCGCCTGACCAGCCCGATCCAATTTCGAGAAGAGAAGAGGTGGCCGGGATCTCCCTCCATCGAGAAAGCTCAGTTCGGCGGTTGTGGTGGAAAGGTTGGATTTTGGTTGCATCTCGTGCGGATTTGAAGCGAACCCCAGTTCCTCGCGGTAAAGATCTCTGCTTTCGGTCCTGGGTTCCGAGCACCCGCTACTACTGCCTAGTGTAGTTGTTGACAGGATCTTAATTGGAGTTGGTTTGTTTCATTTCGGTGCCACAGAATAAGGAAAAAGTCAAACTTTGTGGTCCGAGTTGAAAAGGGCGATTCATCTTCATCGGTCAGCTCTGTGGTGATGACGACGTAGGAGGCAGGTGGTTGACAAGCAAAGCAACCAGGGCAGGTAGAAGAAGAGAGGAGAGAGATGGCGGAGGCGCACGCGGAGGCCATGGATGGGAGCACCTGGGAGGACATGATGCGGAGGATCCTTCCCCCGGGCACTCCCATCCCCGAGGCGCCGCCCAACCTCGACTACTCCATCGCCCTCGAGTACGACGGCCCGCCGGTGCCCTACGACCTCCCCAGGGTAGACCCAGTGGAGATCCCTGCAATCCCCACGGCGGAGCCAGTGTCCGTTTCCCAGGTGCTCGGAGGCATCCCTGTGGCGCCTGTCGTTGAGCCCATCCGCCTCCCAGTCTCCAGGATCGCCCGCTGCGCAGATCCAGTGGCCGCGCAGGCTGGTGGCAGCTCAGAGTCAGTCCTGCACAACCAGGAGTTCAGTGACGACGACGACGAAGGCGATGATTCCCGCTCACAGTCACACGGCTCAGCACAGAGCTCACCTGGGCCACAGAATAGGTCTGAAAGGCAGGAGGGCAGGAGAGCTCCGGTCGTCACCTTCGGCTTCACACCCGACAGCAAGTATGAGAGCAAGGAGTTTGAGGAGATGTCTGAGCAGTACGTGGCCGTCACAAAGAAGGAGAAGAGGAGAAGGGCATGCTATCGCTGTGGGAAGAGGAAATGGGAGAGCAAGGAGTCGTGCCTTGTTTGTGATGCAAGGTACTGCAGCTATTGTGTCCTTCGGATGATGGGGTCAATGCCAGAAGGGCGCAAGTGCGTCACCTGCATCGGCCAGCCAATCGATGAGTCCAAAAGGTCAAAGCTGGGGAAGAACTCGAGGACGCTTTCGCGGTTGCTCAGCCCGTTGGAAGTAAGGCAAATCTTGAAAGCTGAGAAGGAGTGCCAAGCGAATCAGCTTCGCCCAGAGCAGCTTATTGTCAATGGTTGCCCGTTGAGGCCAGAGGAGTTAACCGACCTGCTAAGTTGTTCACGGCCTCCTCAGAAGCTAAAACCAGGAAAGTATTGGTATGACAAGGAGTCGGGCTTATGGGGAAAGGTAAATCTATCAAGTGCAAAGCTTCTGTGTGAGTTTACTGACTGTGTGCTAATGAAACTGGTGTTTTCTGATAGGAAGGAGAAAAACCAGACAGGATTATTAGCTCCAACCTCAATTTCACTGGGAAGCTTCGGGCCAATGCTAGTAACGGAAACACCCAGGTTTATATGAATGGAAGGGAGATAACAAAGATTGAGCTGAAAATTCTAAAGGTAACGGTCTTGTCATTTATTTTGCTCTCCAAATGGAATCATCCCTTGCTTTTGGCCAAGCATGCTTTACCCTTCTAGAGCTGCTTTTCTATGGTCGCTGATGGGTATTGTGAGGGAGCTCAGCTGTTGAGTTCCTTTGGCCTTACTGCATTCATAAGGGGCATTTTTAGCATTGCAGTGCGTGTAGTCTGTTTCGATCTCACCAACTATCAGTATTCCTTTATCACGCTAAGGTCCATTTCGTATGACCATTGATAATAGGCCATGCTAAACCATATAAGCCAGATAGTAATGTATTATCCAATATATAATAAATGTTAAGTTTTATGCTTTAATGGATTTTGATACCACGTGATGTGAGCCATTTTTGTCGTTTCTAGCAAAAACTTTATCACCTATCTGTCCTGTTAATTTGAGTTCCAGTACATTAGTTAACTTGAAATATGTTTGTTACCTTCCAGCTTATCCAATTTAGATGTTTAATCGTTAATGTTTTTGGTATAAGAGGATCATTGTCAAAGTTCGATGTGCATATTGTTGTCCTCCACTCCTCGTTTTTATAATTTTCCAGTTTGCAACGAATTAGGAAGTTTTCTCAAATCCAAGGGCTTTACCATTCTGGATATCAAGATAGTAATTCATCAAACAGAAGTTCCCATTTGTATTCTGGCATTCAGGACTAGCATATCGTAACCAGCAGCATCGTATGTGATGCTTTCTTTTAGCTCAAAATTTAGTCCTTCAGTCCATAGCCAAGATTCCCGCTCACAGTCACACGAAGCACATAACTCGCCAGGGCCACAGAATAGAACTGTACACAGGAATTTCACAGGAATTGTATAGGAGTTTTGTAGGAATCAGTTCATTTTTCACAGGAAAAACGCAGGAACCGGAAAAAAAAATCCCCTGTTCCAAAGGGGGCCTTGAAGAGTTTTTCCCACTCTTTTGTCTCACCACTTGCATTATGCTTGCAGGTTGCAAATGTTCAGTGTCCCCGTGACACTCATTTTTGGGTTTATGATGATGGTCGTTATGAGGAAGAAGGACAAAACAACATAAAAGGAAAAATATGGGAATCAGTATGTATCTTGGTTAAAAGGAATTTTGTAACAATGCTATTTCTTTCAAAACTTAAGATGGTATGCTTAATTGCTTATTGCTGATGATGTCTCCTAAACTGTGGCCAGGCTCTGACACGTTTTGCATGTGCATTATTTTCACTGCCGGTGCCTCCTGGGAATTCAAATGGAACCAGAGATGAAGTTCCATATACAGCAAGAACTGTCCCTGATTATTTGGACCAAAAAAGAATACAAAAGCTTCTTCTTCTTGGACCACCTGGTGCTGGTACGAGCACTATTTTTAAGCAGGTCTGTTCTGATTCTGTCCATTGATGCCTTTAGCTCTATAACACTTCTTGCAATGTAATTTTCTGTAACTGGCCCTATGTGAGAGATTGCACTGTTATTTAGTAATTCATCTGCGGGGTATATCTTTGTTGTCTTTGCCTGTCGGTGGTTTTCATTCCAGCATTTGTTACGCTTCATGCTGATCTTAGTTTTAATGTGTCTTAGGCTAAATACTTGTATGGGACTAGGTTCACCCAAGAAGAACTTGTAGGTATCAAATTGATGATCCAAAGCAATATGTTCAAGTATCTTGGGATTTTGCTAGAGGGCCGCGAGCGTTTTGAGGAAGAAGCTTTGTCTAGATTGAATTACACGATTTCTGAGCGTGAAGAAACTCAGCATGGTAATATGACCGAGTCATTTAGTCCTATTGCCCCCCCCCCCCCCCCCCCCCCCCCCTACAGACACTGTATCATTGAGCTGTTTCTGGATGCAGATGAAAATAAAGCCAACGGATCAGATTCTTGTATATACTCCATAAATGCAAGGCTAAAGAAATTTTCAGATTGGCTTTTGGATATCATAGCAATGGGTGACCTAGATGCATTCTTCCCTGCTGCAACGCGTGAATATGCTCCGTTTGTTGATGAGATGTGGAAGGACCCTGCCATACAAGCAACATTTAAAAGAAAGGAAGAATTGCATTTTCTCCCTGATTTGGCTGAGCACTTCTTGAGCAGGGTATAACCTGATAGCTTTTAAATTAATAGAGCTCCAACATTGATCAACCTAGTTTGTATCATGTGGAGCTGAGTTTTTTTTTCCTTCAAGTTTTTGAATGACTTTTGGTACTATTCTTTGCATATCCACTGCAGGCCATTGAGGTGTCAAGCAATGAGTATGAACCTTCAGAGAAAGATGTAATCTTTGCTGAAGGAGTAACACAAGGAAATGGGCTAGCCTTCATTGAGTTCACGCTTGATGATCGCAGCCCAATGTCTGAACCTTATATCGACAACCCTGAGGCACATTCCCAGCCTCTCACCAAGTAATTTCTTAACTTACTTCCTGGCCATGTGTAAAAGGTGCATCTGAATCATGTGCTTTAAATCATGTGCTCTTTTTCTTCATCAGATATCAGCTGATCAGAGTTAGTGCAAAAGGCATGAATGATGGCTGCAAATGGGTGGAAATGTTTGAAGATGTCCGTATGGTAATATTCTGTGTAGCACTCAGTGACTATGACCAATTGGGACCCCCTGTAAGTGGCAGCAGTCGGCCTCTTGTGAACAAAATGATGCAAAGCAAAGAGTTATTTGAGGCTACAATCAGGTACGCTAACGTTTTCCTTCTGAGGTTATCTTTTACTAGTCAATAACTAAGGCCTTGTTTATATCCAGGGTCTAAAGTTTTGAGGTGTCACATGGAGATATCACATGGGGTGTTCGGATACTAATAAAAAAACAAATTACAGAATCCGTCAGTAATCCGTGAGACGAATTTATTAAGCCCAATTAATCTGCCATTAGCACATGTGTGTACTGTAGCACCACGTTGTCAAATCATGGCCTAATTAGGCTTAAAAGATTTGTCTCGCAAATTAGTCGCAAACTGTACAATTAGTTATTTTTTTAGTCTATATTTAATACTCTATGTATGTGTCCAAACATTCGATGGGATAGGGAGTAAACTTTAGAGGAAGGAACTAAACTAAGGCTTAACTCTAGCATAATGGTCCATGAATCCAGTGATTCTCTTGAGTTTGTGATATCTTGTGGGAAGCAGTAAAATTTGAATCTCTGATTGAGCAGGCAACCATGCTTCTGCGATACTCCATTTGTTCTGGTTCTGAACAAGTATGACCTTTTCGAGGAGAAGATCAACCGCGCGCCCATCACTAGCTGTGAGTGGTTCAACGACTTCTGCCCGGTGCGGACGAACCACAACAACCAGTCGCTGGCTCATCAGGCATACTACTACATCGCCATGAAGTTCAAGGACCTGTACTTTGCGCAGACGAACCGGAAGCTTTTCGTGTGGCAGGCTCATGCCCGTGAGCGTCAGACTGTGGACGAAGCATTCAAGTACATAAGGGAGGTTCTCAAGTGGGAGGAGGAGAAAGACGAGAACTACTACCAGGAGGAATCGTTCTACAGCACAACTGAGATGAGCTCCTCCCCGTTCATCCGAGCGGAATGAGATGGCGGACACATGCTGATTGATTTTGTTTTAGCTGATTTCGTGTGGTACATACAGACGCAAAAATCAATCATTATCGGTGTATATTATTTAATTAATTTTCTTATTCGTATCGTAATTGGTATTGGTTGTGTGTATTTTAGTGCTAAGGCATATAAGAATCAAGAATGTGTTTTAGTACTGCTGGTGCTAACTGTTGGTGCATTGTATTTACCGGTACCAATTTTACCCAGCTGGCAGATACAGAGAAGAAAAAATGTACGTCCCTTTGACTAGCAGAATCATTGATTGAAACATCAGAGTACACATATCCTGTTTAAAATTGAGCTTGTGATTTTTTTGAGCAGTGACCACACATCCTGTTTAAAATCGGGTTTGTGAATTTTTGACCAGTGCCCGGTGTGCTGTGACGTGCTGGCCTCGCAACCAACTTGTCTTGCCAAAGGTGGCAAGTGCATAGCTGAACACTGGCTGCTGCTCAGTCTCAGGCTTGCCTTACAACGAGCACAAATATGCCATGTAGTGAGACCAATCCATACAGTGTCGACATTTTCGACACCAATATAGGAGAAAAAAGAACAAGCACCTCTCATCAAAATTATTTTCAGCTGTCTTGGTTACTTGCACTTGATTTTCGCAATTTGACGCAACAATAATATCCAACTTATATCTCAAAACTAACATCCAACTTATTTCTCGAAATTAACGTAAGATTCTGTCCCTGCAACACGCCTGCTGCCGACGGAAGGGGAGCCTAACTCCAAACAATTTAGAACCCAAAACCTGAAAAAGAAAACCAACGCAAATTAACACCACCATTGGCATTGCTCAACAAGCTAACCATCGGATGCCACAGGCAATCCACACGTACCTGAGCCACCACCCATTGGGTTTGCAGGAGCAGGTGCTTGCTCATGCTCCTTGATGTCAACGACAACGGCATCAGAGGTGATGAAGGTTTTCGCCACCGACGCAGCATGCTCCAAGCAGCACCTCACAACCTGTTTTCGCAAAAGAAAATCCTCATATCACCTAAATCTTTCTTTTCATAGCAACACAAGGCATTGCTTCTGCAGAAACACACCTTGGTGGGATCAATGATACCAGCAGCCATCAAATCCTCGTACTTCCCTGTAGCCGCGTTGTACCCATACCTGAAGTTCTCATTGGCAAGAACCTGAATATCAACAAGTTCCAAACTTGTTAAGCACAAGTTGCACAACCCCTGACTAATAACGGGCACAATTTGAGCACAAACCTTCTCAGTAACCACACTGCCATTAACACCTGCATTCTTTGCAATCAATTTAAGTGGATAGCTCAAGGACTTCCTTACAATTTCAGCCCCAACCTTGTAAAGGAAAAACAAGGGCAAAAAGGTCACCATTGATGGAATATAAAATAGAACCTTAATCAAAGGGTAACATTTTTTTAGGGGAAGGGTGACATTAAACAACTAAACTTTGGAACCTACCTTCTGTTCATCATTCTCAAGGGTTTCTATAATTGCATCAACTTTTGATGCAAGCCTCAGAAGGGTACAGCCACCACCGACAACAATACCTTCCTCAACTGCTGCCTGCAAATATAGAAAACTACCAACTAACAAGGACTGATACAAATAGGATTTTAAGAAATCAACACGGTGCAAATAGTGCATCAGAAGGTTATGTGAATGGGAGCATACAGGCAGGGGCGGATCCAACGGTGGGGCGGGGGGCTCAAGCCCCCCCTACCCATACCGGAACAGTGGAACCCCCTCTGGAGCCCCCATGAATTTTTAGGCAAAGTTCTATAGTGTAGGGAGGCTAAGACTTAAGATCGAGCAGCAGTGTTGTTCAGCCCCCCTAAAATATTTCCTAGATCCGCCGCTGCATACAGGTATACTGTGCCTAACACCAGATGCATTTCAGCAACACGAATAGCATTTACCTTTGTAGCATTCAGGGCATCCTCAACCCTCAGTTTCTTTTCCTTAAGCTCAGTTTCTGTCTGTGCTCCTACCTACAAAGCAAGGCATATCATGTTCTAGTTGTTTTATTCTGCTAAGCATGCTAAATACACCAAGAGGCACCTAAGGTACATCGGGCTTTACCTGAATGACAGCAACACCACCAGAGAGTTTAGCTATCCTCTCGTTTAGTTTTTCTTTCTCATATTCTTGTTCAGTAGCCTGAAAAATTGATGTTTGGGAACTAACCATTAATGAAAGCATTTTTTTTCCAAATCAAAAGTGACTTATGGAGACATGCAAAACAAGGGAATGCAGATTATCTCTATTAGCAAATGAGGGCTGTCAAAAGGAGCTGATAAACAAAGCAGAACCACAAAGAGGAAATTAAAATTTTGAAAGAAAACAGAGGAACATAGAATTTAAGACTCTTCAGAATGCAAACCTCAATCTGGTTCTTGATTTGGGTCACCCTTTTGTTTACTTCCTCCTGTGTAGTGCCATCTCCCACTATTGTCGTTGAATCCTTAGTTACTACAACCTTGGCAGCAGTTCCTAGGACCTGATTGTCTGCCTTGTCTAAGGATAATCCAACTTCTTCTCTGATGACAGTGCCTGCGTGAAGGATGACCGATGAAAATGATCAGCTGGCACCAAAAACAAAAAAAGGTATATCAAATCATAACTAAATAAAAAGTTCACCTCCAGTGAGAGTAGCAATGTCATCAAGATATTGACTCTTTCGCTCTCCAAAACCAGGGGCCTTGATAGCAGCAATCTTCAATGCACCTCTAAGCCTATTAACCACAAGCGTTGCAAGAGCTTCCTGCTCAATATCCTCTGCGACTATTAGAATTGGATATCCACTTCTAATAGCATCCTCCAGGATAGTGATAAGATCTCTGGCATTGTTAATTTTCTTGTCCACAAGGAGCAGCTGGTAATAGAATTAAAATCACCATAAGCGTACAGAAGTCATAAAAATTGCTATTACTAGATAGTACTACACAATTTTCAATACAATGATGAAGAGGAGCATCAAACCTTGCAGTTCTCATACTCGACTGTCATTTTTTCACTGTCAGTTACAAAGTAGGGAGAAATATAGCCACGGTCAAACTGCATTCCCTCTACAACATAGAGGTTATTTTCAGCACTCTTTCCTTCTTCAAGTGTGACCACTCCCTGCCGCCCAACCTTTTTCATAGCCTCAGCTATCATATTCCCAATTTCATAGTTATTTCCAGCACTAACTGCAGCAACATCAGCAAGCTCACTGTCCTCAACCTGCAGTGTCAAATGATAGTCCAACATATTCAAAATTTTGAAGAGGGAATAGTATTCTTGAAAGTTGAAATGAACAGGATTCAAATGGGAATCAATGATCACAACTACAACTGACTGTAAAAAGTACCAAAATATCAAGTCTGTAGAATCTATGTGCAGTTCAACTGTAAAAGAAGTATGCCCGATAGCACACCATACAACATTCAGATAACTCTGGAGGAAGAAATTGAAATAAAAAAAATACAGAGAGACAGCATATATCTTCAAAGAAGGCAAATCGGATGAACTAGTGCAGCATATGTGTCTTTAAAACATGGTGGCTTCATAACAAGAGTCCATTTCTCTGGACTTACGCACATATTCAATCGATATATAGGCAAACAAGCAAGCCCTGTTCCACATGAAGCTCGTATTGAGATGTATAACAGTAAACGGCTCATTGACGGTAATCAGGGTCAGCCAACCACCCTATATGTAGCTTGTATGCAGTGCAGTGTGCTAAAGCCATCAGATATTCAGGTGCTCATGCGATTGTATTGTAGTGAAGCGATTGTTCAATGGCAAAGATAAACAGAGTGCCAAGGAATGCAGAGATGTATTTCCTAAACAGAATGAGATCATAACCAAAAGTTACCTCCTTGGACATCTTTTGGAGTTCGCTGACTAGCGCTTTGGCTGTTTTCTCAATACCACGGGTGATCTGCACTGGATTAGCACCAGCAGCTACAACCTGGAGAAAGTAGCAAAATACTCTAGATCTTCAGACATGAGCAAAACAACGATGATATAGATACCCTGAGACATGAGGTTTTATATTAGCATGTACCTTTACACCCTCGGTAATCATCCCTTGAGCAAGGACGACTGAAGTTGTTGTCCCATCACCAGCCAAGTCATTTGTTTTAGCAGCAGCTTGGCGGACCAATTTAGCACCAATATTTTCAACAGGGTCCTCAAGTTCAACCTGGTGCATGGTCACAGCCCAGAACAGATGAGGAAACTCAACTCGGCAGCCACAGCAAGTTACAGCAGGTCATGGTTGCAGTATGAACAAGAACAAACGATGGCAAATGTGTAGGCAGATGCGCACCTCCTTTGCCACAGTGACACCATCATTGACAATTTTAGGTGAGCCATACTTGCTCTCGAGGACTACATTCCGTCCCTTTGGTCCAAGAGTAACCCCAACGAGATCTGCAAGCTTGTTGACCCCATTCTGACATAGGAAAATCAAGTAATAAGAAAGTGCAACGCGAAGATGGCACACGTGAAGGTGTGGAGCAGCAGCGGTCTTCTAGTCAAGAGTGATTATAGGCATGTCAGACAACTCACTTGCAGTTTCCTGATAGCCGAGCCATCCTTGTTGAAGTGCAGCTCCTTTGCGGCGTTTACTCTGAAATTGCACTTCCTCTGGGGCCTCATCTTGCGCGGAAGCGAAACCAGCGAGGGCGAAACCAGGGAAAGGTGCTTCTTGGGCGCAGCAAGCGCAACGCCGGCAGGTGCAGGCTTGATGCCGCAAGTGGAGGCGGTCCCGAACGCTGAAGCCATGGATTGGTGGGACTGCAAGAAAATTGAAGGTTTGCATCAGCACTCAGCTATCCATCTAATGTATCCGTGACCGTGATGAGAGAGGCAGCCGCAGCCCCCGTGAGTGAGATTGAACTGAAGAGCGCAACTGCATGAGGGAAATCCCACCGGCCACCCGCCGGTGGACGGACGGATGGATCGATCCGGCACCGGCGGCAACAACAAAGGAGCAGAAGAGGAATCGATGGTTTACCTGGATGGATAGCGCAGCCGCGAGGGAGAAGGAGAATGGAACGTCAATGGCGAGGGAGCAGGTTCTGGTTGGCAGCAGCTAGGGTTTAAGAGAGAGAGAGGATCGGTCAGCGAGCGATCGGCTGACAGGGACAGGTTGTTTGGGAGAAGAGGAAGCAAAGAAGCATCCAGAAGGCCCAAACCCAGGCCCAACAGCATATGCCTTCCTTCAAGACCCAGCAAGTTATAAAGCTCAAAAGATTAAAAAAACAAAGCAAATTAAAGCAGCATTTTTTTTAAACCTGGGACTGCTAATCCAAACTCAATGCATGCTTTCTTTGTCAACTTGAGTAGCAGCAGTTCAAAGATAAAGGCAAAGGTGAAACAAAGATAGGCATGTCTCAAACCAATGCCAAAAAGGCAAAGGCTAAAAACAAAGTTCAGATGCTAAACTTGTCAATACTTTTTATTACTACCAATATGCTGAGTTATTTCCATCTCCCGATCCCAAAAATATGTTTCGGCAAACAAATTTAGGATAACCACAATTACTATTCGTGCTATTGCCTCTGGTTACAAATATAATACTTGGAGCGTTGGCCAAGAACCACTTAAACTTAAGATTTGTTTAATACAAAAGCTAATAGCTAGCTAGCTAAAAATTAACTCTAGTGCATCTAAGCTAATTTTTTAGTCAAGTCTTCAACTAGCTAGCCAACCATAGCTAATTTAGGCTAATATGTATCAAACATGTCCAAACAAGCCCTTAGTAACTTTGATCGCCAATGACTTTTAACTCCTGCAGCCCTGCTTATATCTTCGGAGCAATCGGCTATAAACGGTCACGCTAAAATGGAAATCATGCCTCAAACAATCCAATGGCAACATCTCAAAACGCATCAAACTGATAAAAATAACAAAAAAAAAGGTCTAACGCATCAAACTGATAAAAATAACAAAAAAAAAAGGTCTAGATCCATGTGACAGTGGAGGGGGAAAAAAACAAAGACTTCCTAGCCGCTACAGTCTCCAGAGAAATCACCGCTGTTTATCCCTGATAGCACCGGGCTTTGTCACTGTATCAGGGCCTTCAAGGAGGTTAACCTAGCTCACCAGTGCCTCTCGACAATTATTAAAGGACAGATAAAAAGAGAGATAAAATAAGACAATATATATTGGCTTCGTTCGGCTTGCTAAATCTTGACTGAAACTGGCTGAAAAACACTGTTCTGGCTGAAATGTTATGAGAGAAAAATACTGTTCTGGCTGAAAAAAGAAGACGGATATGGAGTAAGCCGAACGAACAGATTATTGGCTCTCTCGAGCTCTCTGGATCCCACTGTCTGAGGTTAGTACACACACAGCTTTACTTGAGTGATTAGCTAGCGGATTTAATTAAAGAGATAGCAACACAACACCCTGATATTAGATTAAAATAAAATCAGTTCGTTTTCTTGGACGAATCATCCTCTGAGGAACCATTGTTGTTGCTGTTATTATCGTTGTTGCTGCTGCTACTGTCATTTGATGTGTTGCTAAGATCAGGAACTACTGCTGTGGCCGGTTCAACATGAGCCAGCCGAGCTGCGCCTATCACCTGCTCCGGTAGCTCCTCATATGTGTTGGCCTGACGAGAAGTTCAGAGTATAGCAGTGAGTCAGTGCAAAAATCAATACATGCATTGTGCTATTGTTGATCTCAGCAGAATGCTAACGTAAAAAAAATGTCAAGGGGAGTTATTAGTCACCTGTATTAGGAAGGCCATATCAACTACTAATGTCGTCACCACACCAAACACAAGACCCAAAACTCCATTTGCTACCGCCGAAGATCCAATGTCAACGTCCACCTAAACGATGAGACAAATTGGGTTGGGTTCGGTGCAGTATTAGTATGCAACCTCCTGAAACATTGTTCCCTAAGCAGAACACCCAACCCAAATGGGTTGACTCAAACACACCATCTTTGTGTCCTTCCAACTTCCATGCCTTATGGATATGAAGATGAAACGAGATACTATGCATGCATAGCTCGTTCCACAGATACAAATACAAAAGATTTCAGTTATTATAAACATGACTCACCTCCAAGTACGCAGGACCTCGAACATAACTACAATCAACAGCCTTTCCCAAAAGACAAGGGGTGCTTCCAACACTCTGTCGCACTATCCAGGAGCCCTGAACAATTTTTTATACTGTTAAATAGGAACTGAATAATACAAAACTACTACTGCACCGTAAATAACTACTATGTGAGCGTATACCTTAGGAACGGATGGTATAAGCTTTAGTCTGCTATTGCGGAATTCATCATCGCCATCAAAAAAGCGTTGTAGTAACGATCCCTTTTTCAAGGTACTTGTGACAAAATACATGACCAAGCTGTACTGAGTTGATCCAGGAATCTACAAGAGGATACTAACTTCACCAAAATCCTTCAAATACACTGATAATAAAGATTACAAGGTAATTCTTAGTGAATTCCAACTTACCTGTATGTTGACAACAAATGTATGCATCCCTCTCTCAGCAGCAACCTAAGAAAGTGGCAAAATGGGAAGATACAAGTAAGCATTGGCCTTACTTGGATGAGGGCGTGGATTACACAAGGAACCACAAACTGATTACGTCCAGCCATCCTACTTTTAACAACAATTGTTGTCATTTTACCAATTGGTAAACCTTCAGAAGGTTCTAAGCTGTTCTTTCTGTTTACCTGAGTAACACAACCCTTCTGCCTGGCAACATTATCCATACGTTTGGTGTCCTTAAACCAGTCAATGGCTGCAAGCTCCATGAGATAACTTGCTGCAGGTATCTGTAACTTGGATACAAGTGAAATTAAAGTTCTTCGTGCAAGCCATTTTTTTTTAAAAAAAAAGGCTACTGCCGGGCAATAAAGCACAAAGCTGGAAGATTTTGACCTTTGATTCGTCTTGTGGGAAGGTCTTGCTACGAACTTTAAAGATCTTGCTATCAGGTACTGTCCAACAATTGCGGCTTTTCTCCTCAGGATCACGATGAAGAATACCCAAAAAACAAGATAAATCAATTTTTTCTGGAGGCTCATCTGCAATAAAGATGCACTATCACCGTTATGGCAAAAAGTAATGATACCTGTCCCAGTAACTTTTTTCTCGATCAGGCCGTAGCCTGTTTACCTGTCCCGGTAACTTGATAGTAGACACGAGAATAGACCAACAGAATAATATAGGGCAAGATGGGGAATCAAACCTGTGCGCTTGCTATCATTATCAGATTTGTTCGGGTCTTCCTGTATATTGGTTTTGGTCAAGGTTAGGTATGATGATAGAAAACATGTTAAACTTTTTTTCGGAAGCAAATGGCAGTGAGAACATGTTAAAATTGTAGGTGATATTTCAGGATATGGAACTCAATGGTGTTGGACATTATTACAATTTTTACTAAGTAAAGAAGTCATAAAAGTATTCTCATAGAGTGGTCTTGTACAGTAAGCACCTCTATATCAGCTTCAGGAACTTGATAATCATCATCATCATCTGATTCTTCGTCAATCATTCCCATGTTTTTATTTGCCTTGGTGTCAACTTCTTGAAGCTTATGATTTTTTGGCTCTGAATCCGCATCGAACATGGTTTCCATTACAGGAATCCTTGGGATTATATGGATTTCATCTGTTTGGGAAAAATATTCACGCAATCCTGGGAGTAGGTGCAAAACATAAGAACCAAAATGAATCAGTTGGAGAACAGCACTATGTTGTCACACTGACAAACTTAGTTTATTGTTCTCATGCTAAGATGGAGTTGTTAGTTACTGTGTGCATGAAAATAACAGTATTTTAATACCTGCAACACAGTTTAGTATCTGCAGCAAAGAATGATACTGAAAGGAAAGAGAGTAGTTCAGGAACCATCCGTTCAGGTCAATCTGCATAAGGTGTTGAACCTGAGTACGAGGTCTTCCATTGCGACACTTGAGAGGAGAAATCTTGAAACCTCCACCTGTACTAGCAGAAATTTTAGGAAAAGAAAAAACAAGGGACCAGAAGCTGACACTTTTGTCTGGTTTATATTTGGAGTGTTCCATACTCTAAGGCAGATGAAGATTTAATATGTGCCGAAGGAAAATTACTTTCAATGAATGCCCTCACAAATCCTCGTTGCCGGCCACAGTTAGGATGTTCTATTGATTGGAACAGCACAACTGCATATGTGCACACATTGTGTCAAAGAGAAGGCATTGCTGGCATCAACTTAAGGTGATAGGTAAAAAGAACAATCAAACAATTACCGTAACTTCCATCATCGTTACGACGCCAATACCGAGCATAACAAAGATCTCGAGGCCAGACTAGCCTGTATAGTTAATGTTGATAGAAAATCTGTTGGCAACAGTCAGAAGCAAAATCAAATAATAAGTTGACAATGTTGAGAATCTAGTTACATTGGGCACCAGTGCAGCTGCAGCCTATGATATAGTATTGCAGTGTGACCATCAACCTCTTCAACTAAACTGCCGTGACGAAAGCTACAGTCCCACCTATAATGGAGAATGAAGATCAAGAGATCAACATCAGCGGTAGGGAAAACAGAATGTTAGAAAACCACACTTACTCGTATCTTGTTACATCCATGCTCATTACAAGACCAAAGATCGCTTCACATGTGGCTTCAACTACACCAACAGCCCTCATAGCTCGGCTGCAGCTTCGTGCCTACCGCACAACGGAGTACAAATAAAAAAATCATTAGGTTTTAGACAGTATATAAATCACCAAAAAAAAACCAAAGAAGTTGGAGCATACAAGGTAATCTACTTCCAGAAGTTCTTCAAATATGCGCAACCCTAGCAATACCAAAACAGCGACAACTTCAACTTCAAATAATCCTAAGAGGAAGGATTATATTGACCTAAGGGGAGAAATGAAAAGACTTGCCATTTTGGCATCTAAGTAGTCGCCAATTCTTCTTGGAGCAAAATTGATTGGGGTCGTTCTGATTGGACACACCAATGTCAGGCTCTTTGGTCCAGTCATGTATTGAATCAGGGGGGCCTAGCACCAGAAATGACATTGTGGATTTCTATAATGTTCAAAACTGAAAAATAAATGTTGCAAAATAACAGCGGTCAACTTCACTTGGAATAATTAATGGATCTTTTTTTTACCGTTCCCCATAGTAGTCCTGTGAGTCAAAGTGGGCCGTTCCTCGTCATCTTCAGCTCTAGAATTGTAACAAAGATTCTAACGAAATCAGAGAAAGGCCTAGCAGAAGGTAATCAGACACATGGAATGCCACTTACGTGCTGTCATGATCTGAAAATAAAAACTGCCCTCCAAGTTCCGTGTCGAAGTCCACTGAAGCAAAGGCCTTACGGTTCTTAGCTGTCATAGAGTCCTGTTGCTGCAAAAATGCAAAAAGGAAAAGAAAAGTTTTGTTCAATAAAAAATAGCTAGCATGTTGCAACTTGCTGCAATCCAAAATGAGTTCAGATACAGCACTGGATAGTGGTCCATTGTAAGTGATTGCTCAATTGCATTCGTTTTTAAGAATATGAGATAGGCCGGGGATCTAATTAAGAAGCAAATAGCAGATCCTAAACTCTGTGGTTGAAAAGGATTATTATTGCTGTTAAAACTCAAGCTTTCTTCAGACATGTTTTACAGCTACTGCATCGTATTTTTGTAAAAATTAAAAACAGGTACAGCCCAAACTTATACTACACCTGATCAATGATGAGTTCTATCTTCTTTTTCCATGCCATTGCATCCTCGATGTCATACGCACCCATCTGTGAATTCAGTTTATTTGTGATCTGACGGTGTATGTACAAAACAGGGAGAAATATATGTTGAAGGGTTGAACTATAGAACAAACTGTTATCTGGTGCTCCTTTTCTTTCTTGTTATAAATGCACAAGACATAAATCATCTGAAAGAAAACAGAAAGAAGGGATGAGAACATATATAAAGGGCGTACCCAGTGCAGAGAGCTCCCGCTCTGTGCGGGGTCTGGGGAAGGGTGTCAGTGGCAAGCTTTACCCTCGTCTGTGCAATGCGAGGAGACCGTGACTCAAACCCGGGACCTTCTGGTCACAGACGGTAAGACCCTACCACTTGCACCAGGACTGCCCTTCGGATGAGAAGGTATATCCAGAAATTAATTAATTAACAAGTCACATAAAAAAGCAAAAGGAGAAAAAGAAGAGATGGAGACATGGAGTTGCAAATTAAATGAACTCACTTGGCCATGATGCGTTTTGAGGCCTCTATCCTCCACCCTGAAATTCCCGTCTATTAGCAGCGACTTGAGTGGAACCTGGGTGCATATATATGTCCACAAATTGCATCCATCATCCGTCAGTAAGTAAGGGGAGGTTATCACTTAATGGAAATCAATCAATGAACCATGCCGCAAGTGCAAATTACCACGTTGTCCTTTGGCTTCTTCTTGTAGTACGCGAGCAGCTTGCTATCGAGCACAAAGTAGCGCGTGTGGAAGAAGGACCTGCCGATCTTCCTGCGGCCGTAGCGCACCATCCAGCCCTCGTGGCGCACGGCGGCGGCGGCGGCCTCCCTGACTGATACGGCAGGGGTGGCGGCGGCGTTGTTGGACGCCGCCTTGGCCGGCTCGGCGGGCACGTTGTTGGATGTCTCCTTGGCCGGCTCGATGCCGGCGGTCTTGTTGGCGGCGTCCCGGAGGGCCATGGCGGCGGCCCTGAAGAGGTCGCTGCTTTTGCTCTCCCGCCTGGACGCCGACGAGCCGAGCATGTTGGGCACCCGCGCGTGTTACAAACAAGGATCGCGCCTACGTCTCTCTCCTTCTCCGATCAAGGCTCCCGCCACCGCTAGCTCAGCCGGAAGAATAATCCGTCGATTAGGAAGGAATGCGAATGCATGATGATTGGGTGGATGGATGGTATGGGACGGCAGGTGGTGATACGGGAGGAGGAGCAAGGCATCAGGCATGGCTACGGCAATGGAGGGTTTGGAGGGGTGGCGGCGCGAGAGACGCGCGCACTCCGCACGGGCGGTCACCATGGCCAGTCAAGCGCTCCCCCCTCCTCTTTCTCCTCCCCTCTCTTCTCGGAGAAAATCGGAATTTTGCCGTTACGGCTTACGGGTGTGGGCTTCCCCAAATGCCGTCAATTTCGTGGAAGTCGCTGAAAGTTCAACTAACTATAATGTTATTTTAAATTTTAAGTTTATTTTAAAAAAATCAGCTAAAATTTTAGCCTAAACTGACCATTTTACCTCTGAGCTCGTTGAACTCTGCCCTCTCATTTCTCCCCCTCTCGTTCTCTCGCTCGCGCCCTGCCCTAGGCGAAGGCGGCACCAGCCAAGCCGTCCGTCCGCGCCAGGCTGGTTGATGCACGTCGGCGGTGAGGGAGAGGTGTCGGGGCATCTCCATGCTCGGACACACCCGCAGGTGCCCACAGTGTGACCGGAGCTGGCCCGTGGCCATCTGGCCACGCGTGCGTGCGGCACTTGCAGCGGACGTGCCGGTGGCTGCTGCTGCAGACGGTGCTCCGGTGACGGTGGTGATTGGAGGAAGGGCACGGGAAGTGCGGCGCGAGCTGGGGAAGGCGAGGGTATGGCCGGCTTGGGCGGAGGTGAATGAGAGAGGCGAGCGCATGGCGGCCCCTTTGTGATGGCCATGGTGGACGCCCCCGGCGGGAATCGAGCGCACGACTGATTCCGATGACTAGGACCGCTACAAGCTGGGTCAAGGAGGTGCGCAAGGATGATGCGAAGTCGTGGGTGCGAGCAATTGGGCGGAGACGGCGTGGCCGCGACGAATTTCGCCGGCGCGTCGAGTTCGCCGGTGGCGAGCAAAAAGAGGAAAAGAGGAGGAGCGTCGGCTGCTTCGCATTTTAAAGGACGAGGACGACGTCGCGGCTTCGGCAGCGTCTTCTTGAGCTCGGCCTCGCTGCTCGGCCGCTCCCCGCTTGCCCCCTGCTCTCGAGCGCCCAGCCCCGGCGGCGGCGGCGCGACGCCCAGCCCTTGAGCCGGCACGCCCCGGCCTCGGCGCTCCATCCGCGGCGCAGCGGCAGCCAGCCCCAGCCCCGCCTCGAGCACCGCGTCCAGGCCGACCACAGCAGCAGCATCGATGACCCAGGGGTGGGGGCGGCCTTGGGCGGCGGCGCTCTGCCTAGGGCGCGAGCGAGAGAACCCAGGGGTGGGGGTGGCCTGGGGCAGCGGCGCTCTGCCTAGGGCGCGAGCGAGAGAACGAGAGGGGGAGAGATAAAGAGGCAGGGGTCAATGAGTAAAGGGCAAAATGGTCAGTTCAGGCTAAAGTTTTGGGTGAAAAATATTAAAAGTGGACTTAAATCTCAAAATGGCATTATAATGTGTTGGACTCATTTCATAAGAGCATTTCAACCAAAGCCACAAACTTGATGGCATTTGTGCGAAGCCCATTTCCAATAAGATGGGCAAAATTCCCATTTTATCCTCTTCTCGAGCCTAAAATAACTTCGTGCTCCTCTCTCTCTCTCTTCTCTGCCACTGATACTTTTCTAAAGTCACACGAAAAAAACTATCCACCAATTATCCAGATGCAATCTCTCTCTTCCTCTCGCCTGAACCCTAGATTGAGGCCGGAGACGAGGCTGGAGGCGCGGCCGGCTGCGCGGACTCCATCTAGGGGCGCGCCCGGCGGAGCAGCCTCCTCTAGCCGGGGGCGTGGCCGGCGGAGGAGCCGCCTCCAGCCGGAGGCGTGGCCAGGCTCGCGGCCTCCAGGCAGGGGAACGCGGCCAAGCCGCGGCCTCTAGGCAGGGGCAAGAGGCGAGGCTCGCGGGCTCCAGCTGGGGGCGCGGCCAGGCTCGCGTCCTCCAGCCTCATGCGGAGGGCCATGGACTGCTGCGGCGGAGGGTGGGACGAGGAAGTCATGTCGCAGATGAGCGGGAAAGAAGGCGGCAGCGGGATCATGCGGGGGCAGTCCAAGGAGTTACTACTGGGGATATGCTCCGGTTCTAGGGCACAAGATCCAGTGGACTCCATCTCGCAGTCGCAGGTATGGTTTCTCTTCTGTAGCTAGACGATAGTGATAACATTCTCCTGATTATTCACTGCCTTAACATCTGTCAGGCACTGTGTCCGACCTGTCGAATGGTGAGCTTCAGATGCTTTGTTGTGCACTTAAGGTGTTTGAAATTTGATGGATTCTCCGCACCTTGAAGTCAGTAATGGGAATAGTACAACCACAAATTCATTGTTGGGAGTTGAGGTAGGAAGGAAACAAATCTTTGCATCATTCTCTTTAATTCATATCCACCTATCTGATGTGGTACTAATTAAAATGTTTTTTACTTATAGAATGCCAATAATGACAACATGATCTCTGGCTTTGCTTATAGGACAGGCATATCGCTAAAATAAAGATCGGTGGTAGTTGCACACTAAAGAAATTATATTAGGAGGTAAGTGGTCATTTTTATCCCCCTTCTATAAACAATGCATAATTATGCTATTTTTCTGCTACTCTCTGTTAGAAAGTATGTAATTCTAAAACATGGTTCCGATAAGTATCATGACACATGGTTCAGCCAGGACTGAGTTTTAGATAAGTAATCTGACATTTATCAATCTGAGAGTTACAGAATGTCAGGTAAGTAATGTGGAATACCAGTCTAGGGTTTCCTCCATCGCCGTGCCTCAGCTCCTCACTCAACTTACCACCCGGCATGTTTTGTAAAATAATGAAAATTTAGCATTGGTGGAGGCTGTGTTAGTTTGAGTTGGATGCTGGGCATGTGGAATCCGGTCAAGCAGCTAATGATTGTACTTTGTACATTGACATTGCCTTATTTTTTGGCTTGATTGGGGCTTGGTGGTGAAATCATATGTTACATTTCTGTTGACCCCTGCATTTATCGAAGATTATAGCACCTAATTTTAAAGATATATGGAAGCTTTTTATGTCTTTTGAATAAAATTCCTGTTCTCTAGCAATTATTGATCTAACCCAAGCTCCTTACAGGTGTTGCCATTTGAAGCCGGTGGTTAACACAAGGGGTTAGAGCATATAAGTTCATGTACCAGTAGCTGAAAACCAAGCCCGTACGTGACTCCCGAGGTATATAAATATAACTTCTGTTGTCATGTAGTCCACACTTCTCCCTTTCTGTGTATATGTACACTTATGCATATGACATTACCATTCTTTTTTATTGCATATGTTAATACGTCGGGAATACAATGGCCTCGTTCGGCTTACCTTATAATCCGCACTATTCAACTGGTTTCTTCAGTCGGAACAGTGTTTTTCTCTCACAACAATTTAGCCAGAATAGTGTTTTCAAGCAATTCAGCCAAGTTTCAGCAAGCCGAATGGAGCCAATGTAGCATTAGAAAAAATATATTCTAGCACATGTCCTTTGTTCGATTCCCTTGAACAATGAATCAGAATGATTGTTTACTATTTTTTTAATTACGCCTATTAATTGAAGTCCATTTTTTTTAAAGAAAAGTGCGAGTAGTGGTGACTTATGAACATGTTTTAATCACGTTGGTCCCCCTGCTTTTGGCCATTGGCAATTGAATTATTATGGTTGGTTGGAAGTTAAATTTACTTGCTGCAAGGTTGTTTTCTTTACTAACTAAAATAGTGGGTGTTGACTTCAGTAATTTAATATTGTTATGTTTTTCCTGAGTTTTCTTTATACGCTACCAGGAGTTGAGAGCACTGCGAGGAGTTCCTATTTACAGGCAGCAAGGTGATGCCTTTCTTCAGTGATCGGTTCATATTTTTTTTCCTACATTGCTTTACTGATTCTGAATGAAATGGATAAATCTGCTCGAAGAAGGTGAAGAAGAGGAAGGTGGAAGTGACTTGCTGATGGAGAAGAGGCACACATGTTCTTGGTGGATAATACCGCCAGCTGTACCAAGAGACTTGTAACATCCTCGGTGTTACGCCTTAAATAAAACACTAAATCATATCATGAACATCATGTTTATGTATTATTACTTGTGGTAAATGAGAAATTAAATTTTATTGCACTAATTCTCAAATTGAGCTCTAATTTATTCCTTGTCCAAGTTATCCTTCCAGCACGTCATCTCTATCCACGTGAGAGTTCCATAGCCACAAAGTCAAATGATAAATTATTGTCATTCACTAATTATTAGCATACCACTTGGCAAGATTTATATCTCCATCAATCTCGCGACGCGCCACTGTCATCTCTCGTTGTTCTAATTATCCTACCTTTACTTTGCTTGCTAATCACCTTGTAAATTATCAGTGCACGACGCTGAAAGGTCCTTGTTTGGTTTTGGTAATTGAGTGACAACCTAGGTGGACTAATTGTGTTTATGTGAGATACACAGGTGATTAGTCCACAGGTACATGTGTGTGAGCAACATATGCCATGAAGGTGAAAATGGCTTGGAGATGTTGCAAAGCTCACACATGTGATGATGAAGGAGCTTAAATGCACATGAGACATGACATTAAGTCATGTGATCAAGGCGGAGAAGATCAAGATAAGACTTGGCTTGATGGACCGGTTGCAAGCGTGAAGGGCAAGTTGAAGGCTTTGGAGTAATGGACCGCGTGGCGGTGAAGCTTGAGCAAGACTTGGCGCCGATGGACGATGACAACGGTGAAGAGCAAGTAGAGTCAAGATCGATGAACCAATATGATCATGTGATGATATGAAGTGGATCATATCATTGTTGATCGTGTTGGTGCATGTGTTGCATCGACATTGAAGGAGATGGAATGGAATGCGCAAGGCAAAGGTATAACCTAGGGCATTTTATTTCACCGGTCATAGGTGTGTAGAGAAGTTTATGACCGGGTTTAGGATAGATGGCCGTACTATCAAGAGGGGCAAACTTGTTTGCATATCGGTCATCTAGTGCCACTCGAGTGATCTAACTTTGCATTGTCGCTAGGATCGAGTGGCGTGGCAAGTTGAGTGGCTAACATCCTTTGGGAAATGATTGTGAAAATGCTAACACACATACACATGGTGGTGTACACTTGGTGGTGTTGGCACATTTACAAAGGAGGTGGTGTTTGCAGGGGTGAGATGGGTTTGGGTCCCTCTCTCCCTCCCGCCGAGCTTGCAAGGCGGGATTCGGCGCTTTCGGGAAAATGGAATGTCTATTTTCTATTGCGCCGGATGCAAATTCTTGGTGGTTAGCACATTGGTGCAAGGGTGAAGAAGTTAGAAGTGAAAACGAGTTGGTCGCGAAGATGCCGGCGTCGGTCAACTGACCGGACGCTGGATCTGAATGCACCGGACGCTGGAAGGCTGCGTCCGGTCAGGCTGACGTACGGTGACGCAGTAGCTGGAGTGTGACCGGACGCTGGCTGCGTCCGATCGCGTTTGACCGGACGCGTCCGGTCATGCTCGGGAGCTTACTGGAAATGACTGGACGCTGGGGGTTCAGCGTCCGGTCAGTTGAAGCTGCTGCGTCCGGTCAAGTCAAATGACCGTTGGAACCGGGACACGTGGTCGTCTGCGAGCGACCGGACACTGAGGTCCAGCGTCCGGTCAACACGACCGGAGCGTCCGGTCGGCCCGACCGTTGCCCAGTGAAGGGGTAATGGCTAGTTTAGCCCTTGGGGCTATAAATAGAAGTGGCCTTCGGCCATGGCTGGGGCTGAGCACCTTGGGGGACTTTGTGTCCATGCTTGAGAGTGCTTAGGAGCCCTCTATCACACACATACTTGATAGCGATCATCCGATTGTGTGAGTGAGCGATTCTAGTGCGATTGCATCGTGAGGGTGCATCGAGTGGCACTAGGTGATCGAGTTGCAAGCCGGTGGTGGTTGTTACTCTTGGAGGTTGCCACCTCCTAGACGGCTTGGTGGTGGTCTCCGTCGAAGCGCGCAAGAAGCTTGTGCGGCGCTCCAGAGAAGTGCTTGTGAGGGGCATTGTGCTCGCCCCGCGGGAGCCACGAAGAGCAACTCTAGTAAAGCGTGTCATTGAGCTACCCTCACTCAAGGGGTAGGTTCTTGCGGCGCCCGACGTGCGGGCTTAGCGGGTGATGCTAATTAGCCGCCGAACCACCAAGTGAGCGGTCGACACAACGGGGACTAGCATGTTGGCAAACACGTGAACCTCGGGAGAAAAATCATCGTGTCAACCTTGTTCTTCCCGTTGGTTTGCATCCCCATTACACAAGCTTGCCATTACTTTTATACATATTAAGCTTGTGTAGTTGCTCTTGTAATTAGATAGCTTGTGTAGCTTGCTAATTACCTTCTTACTTGTGTAGCATAGAAGTAGCTCCCTTGCGTGGCTAATTTGGTTTTAGTAACCTTGTTAGTCACATTGCTTAGTTTGTGTAGCTAAGTATTTGCGCTCTCTAATTAGGCATTGGTTGCCTTGTTATTGAGCATTGCTAGTAAGCATCGTTAGCTTTGTGCTTTTGCTTACTAGCATGTGTAGGAGCTCCCTTGTTGCTTAAAGTACTAGTGGCATAGGTTTGTGTAACCTTGCTCCTAGAATTGTTTAGGAGAGCTCTAGCTAGCCCGGCACCTTTGTTGCATATTTGTTATCTTTGCAAGGTGCTAGTGAACATATATAGCGGGGTATAGTCTTGGCTAGACCGATAGTTTTAATTCCGCATTTGTATCAGTTAGCCGACGCGATTAAGTTTTAGAAAAGACTATTCACCCCCCCTCTAGTCGCCATCTCGACCCTTCAGACACGTTGCCACTGCCATAGTGTGTCACACACGCTACGTATTAATCTCACTCACAAGTTCGGCCGCTGAGCACGCCGCTCGCTCACTGCTCTGCAAACGCAGTGCACGCACCCTTTCCTCACGCAAGCACGGTAGAAGAGCAGGTTTTCCACACGCTGACACTGTAGCAGCGCAGGAAGCACTGTATACACGTGGAAAACACAGCAGCACGTCATTCCCGCGGCGCTTTATTACCTTTAAGCAAGCTAGTTAGCCACTAACCTTATGACGCGTCGCTGTCGCGTCTTTGCTTCTCCATTCCTATGTCTCCTGTCTTTAAAAGGACACGCCGAGCCATCCCGCTCCGCTGCTCACTTGTTTCTTCCTCTCAAATCAAGTTCTTCTGTTCTTGCCCGAGAGAGCTGCGTCTATCGATTTCTCCTCGAGCAATAATCAGCTGAGGTAGCTAGTCTGCAATTGATCTTCTTATTCTCTAATATTTTCTTGACCTGTGGTCTCCTCCCCCATTAATTCCTTGACCTGCATGAATGAACCAGCGCCCACCGCCAAGCACGTTTCGCCCAAAGCACACTGAGTCCTGATGTGCTCGTAAGTCCAAGACCACTCAAAGTCCATCATTGAATTAATTCACTCATGACCAAAGACCACACCACCGCACACGGTACGGAGCCAGAGGACAACCCTGCCAACTCGTTTCGTGCTTCCAGACTACCTAGCTTGTTGTGACCACCCACTCACCAGTGCTATATATATGGTTCTGCTGCGCTCTGTGGAGGGCAAGCAAGTGCTAAGCTCCCTGGTGTCTCTCCTCTTGCATTACCTCCGCACATCGATCACCGTAGGCGGCACTTTATTCAATTCCGAGGTAGCTAGCCTGTAAGAATTCCTTCATTCTTCTTCTTTATTATTTTCTTGACCCGCGGTCTCATCTAGTATTTCTAGACCCACAGTCATGTGCAAGTCAACAAGTTCAATTACGTGATTAGCCTCCTTCAATAATATCATTTTCTTCATATCTAGAGCTCATTTGAATTTATTTATTTATTGTAAAATAAATTTTGTTAGATTCCTAAATTCATGATCTATCTATTAGTGTAATTAGTTCGTATAGTTCAGTGATACCTTTAGGATTACTTTATTATTTCAAGATGCGTATTATTATTATGGTTATTTAGAGAATGAATTTTTGTGATGCATTAGTAGAAGTGCTAGCCCTAAAATTATTTTACAGTAGGTTCATTATATTATTATGTGCTCACTGTAATTTTTGTGGCCTTAGAATATGTTGATAAATATGGTAGCTAGTGCACCTTGTTTTATCATATATATAGTAAATTGATATTAACAATAAGGATGCCTTTAGTTGCTAAGATAATACATGAAACGTTTCATACCAGTTTAATGGGAATAATAGATAACTTTGCGTATTAGTCATTAGAGTTAGCTTAGTAGCTTGGTAGATGTATTCTTATTTTAAGAGTTGTTGTTGCTGTATTACTAAGCATTGCATCATCATCACTGCATGCATATAGAGAACATGCCACTGGAGATCGTGACCTTCGGCGAGCAGGAGTACGACGAAGTCGTCGAAGAGTACGAGAAGGAGATCCTCATACAGGAGGACGTTCCGGAGCCGCCCATCACTGACTTTGCTGACACCGTGCCCGCTGAAGGCAAGCCCCAGTGCATAACCCCTATTTTAAATGATCACTAAATATATATCTATGATGTGTATTTAAGTTACAGGCATTTTATGGAAACTACAAGCATAAATATATCTACCTATGAGTCCTACTAGTACAGGTCGAGTAGCTGCTATGCTCAGGATATCGGTAGCGTGAGTAACCTGATGTTACTCGCAAATAGATGATAAATATGATCACTTATGATAAAATAGTGGAAAGGAAAATGGTGGCCGGGCAGGGATATGGTTGGGTTTTAGTGGGTGTAGAGGGTTGTGTCCTGCGGCCAACAGGGCATAGCTCGGTTACACTTTTTCCCTGTCCGTGTCGATTAAGGACCGGTCGTTGCATAAGGCATCGTGGGAAAGTCACAGATTTATTGTCCCGAGCGCATACTTAGGTATGGGCGTAGGGAAAACTTGTTGCTCTCTTGTCGCGGATCTGGCTCTTTCCGGACCGACTGATGGAAAGAGGAGGTGGTGGAGGTCCTTGCACCACACTGAGTCTGTGACTCAGGAGTGGGGGCTTGGAGTCCAAGTTTGGATGGGGACCTAGACACTCGGGACATGAGAGTGATGGGTTAGTCCTGCTTGTGCCTGGGGTATAAGCGGGACGTGTGTTTTCGGGGCACCCAGCTGGGCACATTGATTCGCAAATCGCCGGGCGATCCGGTACAGCTTGTTTCGTGTTTAGCACCGTAGTAAGAACTGAAAGTGAAAGAAGAAGAAATGGAACTGATTGCTCAACTCTTGCTTGAAAGTAGAACAGGTGCTTATATAGACTAGCTAGATGATAACTTAATATGGCTGATAATAATAATACATAACTAAGGACTCACTATTAGTATTGCTTTTTGCCAAAAGAAACCAGCAAACCATAAAGCTTCTCATATTCCTTGGAGTCGGAAAATTATTCCCATTAGTCGGATAAGTCTTGCGAGTACATTGTGTACTCAGGGTTTATTTACCCCTGTTGCAGGTGATGCATGAGAAGTACCTTGTGTGGAGGATTCTTCTGGTGGGCTCAGATGGATCCTCGTCCCTATCGCTAGATGTTTATTTTTAAATTCTGTTGTTTATCATTCCGTAGTCTGATATTTGGTATTGTAATAATGTACTTTTAAGAAACTCTGATATATGAAATGGATAAGTATTGTAACTCGTTCTCATTATTGGATCCTTGAGAAAAATGTGGATCTTTCGGGTTCTCCCTTGGGGTGTGCCCGATGGATATCGCCCGCTATAGCTTGCTTTCGGGGTGCTTAGTGTCTGGTGGAAGACGAGCGCCTCCGTAAGTGTGCTATTTTGGACAGTTCTGCCACAGTTGGTATCAGAGCCAATAATAGTTACAAGTTCCATCACTTTTTCAAAACTTAAAAATTTGACCAACAAAAGTTTTACGAAAAGTAGGATGCGATTATATTAGGTAAATAAATATAAGCCCTAGCAATATGGTATATCTAGGATAGCGGCACTGGTTTTATCTAATCAGTTTTCTACAGATACACTGACTTACGCTGCGTAAGAAATCGCTTAGTATACGGAAAGTGAGTGTGCGACGTGCCGAAAAGTTTTCCAAATGCCGCTATATTCTGGCTTGAGTGAATGTTTAGGTCGAAGCATGCATCATGATAATAGCATCTTACTTCAACTGAAATCCCCCTTCACGTATAATTGAATTAGTAAATTATAGGACTAGCTAACGAAATGCTTTAATAAATGTGTTGTCATTTCTTTAATCCCTTGATTCTGATCGGGAGGGTGCTCTAATGGATGGTTCATATCTCTTACAGATGAATCTAAGGTCTGGATGTGGGAGCACTAGTGTGGAGGCAGCTCACGGTCTTGGCGAGGGCCAAGGCGAGAGTGGCCGGGCCCATGAGCCCAACGGGGAGAGCCATGGGGCTCCACTTCTGGCTCCTCCTCCGCCATCGCCTCCGCCGATGACTCCCACAGAGATAATGGCAGAGCTGTTGGCTGCTCGTCGGGAGTCAGCTGCTGCTCGCAAGGAGACAGCTCATGCCATGGACATTATGGCACAAGCTATCGTGGGCCTTGCCCGCGGAGGTCATGGGGGCAACGATGGGAATGGGGGTGGTGCCCGCCGCCCTGAGGGACAATCCTCTTACTAGGACTTCCTCAAGACTCACCCACCCATGTTCACGCCGTCTGACGAGCCCCTAGAGGCGGAGCACTGGCTTCGCACTCTGGAGCAGAAATTTCGGCTGCTCGGAGTGACCGACGAGCAGAAGGTGTACTTTGCGGCGTAGCAGCTTTTGGGTCCGCAGGTGCTTGGTGGGAAACTTTCTAGGCCATGGAGCAGCCAGATCATCTGGCAACATGGCGGGAGTTCTCCACCACTTTTTGAGAGTTCTTTATCCCTGCTGGTGTCATCAACCAGAAGGTGACCGAGTTCCTGGAGCTGCGCCAAGGGAATAGGACAGTGATGGAATATGTGAACAAGTTCAATCACTTGGCTCAATATGCTGGCATCCATGTAGACTCTGATGATAAGAAGAAGGACCGCTTCTTTCACGGTCACGCTCCCATCCTTCAAGAGAAGCTGTACATGGCGAACTATTAGACCTTTGGAGCACTGATGAACACCGCCATTGCCATGGAGGGTTTTTAGCGGGAGTCTCAGGCTGATTGGAAGAGGAAGCGGGTGGTCACAGGGTCTTCTAGCCACCCTCACACTTAGATGGTTTAGGTTGTCTGACGGGGGCCCTATCAGTCATCAGGCGGGCCTTCGTTCCGGTAGCCCCAGCAGACTTCGCAGACTTTCTCCACATAGTACCATGCACCTCCTCAGTAGGTGCAGCCCCAGCAACATCAGGGACAGCAGGTTCCACCTTGTCAGGGGATTGGGAACAAGCCTGGTGCTTGCTTCAAGTGTGGCAAAGATGGCCACTATGCTAGGAAGTGTCCCCAGCATCAGCCAGCTCAGTCCGCTCAACCGTCAGCAAACTCTAGGCTTATCAAGAGGACCATCATTAAGAAGAAAGTGCCCAGTAGGTCTGGTCAGGTGCACTTCACGGATGCTCAGCAGGTTGTGCAGCAGGAGGCAGTTATGGCTAGTATGTTTACCATTGACTCCCATCCAGCTTTGGTGTTGTTCGATTCTGGTGCATCACATTCCTTTATGAGCATGGGGTTTGTAGAGCGGCACAACTTATCACTTATGGCTATACCGTACGCCTATAAGATCCATACTGCGGGTTCCCAAATGTTCATCAATACCCACACGGATACAGTAAGTTTGGTATTAGCCACCCACACTTACCGCCTATAGTTCATGGTCATACCTGGGCAAGGCATTGATGCTATTCTTGGAATGAACTGGTTGTGGGCGTATGGGGTAGTATTGGATATGAAGAGGAGAAGTGTGGAGTTACGACTTCCTTCTTCTAAGGATAGGATGTCTCTTATTGTACCCTCAGAACCAGTCTTACCTATTGCTGCCCATGCTGAAGCCTCTCCTAATCTTACCTCCATTCCGGTAGTATGTGAGTTCCCAGATGTTTTCCCTGAAGATCTTCCTGGGTTGCCATCGGACCATGAGGTAGAATTCTCCATTGAGCTAGAGCCTGGTACTGCTCCTATCTCCCGATGCCCGTATCGCATGGCTCCAAGGGAATTGGCTGAGATGAAGAAGCAGCTAGAAGAGTTGATGGACAAAGGTTTCATCCGTCCAAGTGCTTCACCATGGGGTTGCCCGGCTATTTTTGTGAAGAAGAAGGATGGTACCTTGTGGATGTGTGTGGATTACCGCCCCCTTAATGCGGTAACAGTTAAGAACAAGTATCCTTTGCCCCGCATAGATACTTTGTTCGACCAATTAGCTGGTGCCAAGGTGTTCTCAAAGATAGATCTCCGATCAGGCTATCATCAGATCAAGATTAGGCCACATGATATACCAAAGACAGCTTTCTCTACTAGGTATGGGCTGTATGAGTATCTAGTGATGTATTTTGGTCTCACCAATGCTCCTGCCTTCTTCATGTACCTGATGAATTCAGTTTTCATATCAGAGCTGGATAAGTTTGTGGTGGTTTTCATTGATGACATTCTGATCTATTTCAAGAATGACGAAGAGCATGCCCGACATCTCCGGATAGTATTAACTCGACTAAAGGAGCACAAGCTGTATGCTAAATTCAGCAAGTGCGAGTTTTGGTTAGATCGAGTGCAGTTTTTGGGGCATGTGTTGACACCTGAAGGCATTTTTGTAGATCCCAGCAAGGTACATGATGTATTGGATTGGAAGTCTCCCAAGTTTGTGCACCAGATTCGTTAGTTCCTTGGTCTAGCTGGATACTATCGACGTTTCATTCCTAATTTCTCTAAGATAGCCCAGCCCATGACCAAGCTGCTCTAGAAAGAAGCTAAGTTTGATTGGAGCCTAGCTTGTGAAGAAGCTTTCCAAACTCTAAAGACATTTCTAACCACTGCTCCTGTGTTGGCCCAACCAGATATTGATAGACCCTTTGATGTATATTATGATGCCTCGAAGATAGGACTAGGGTGTGTGCTTATGCAAAATGGGCGTGTGATAGCTTATGCTTCGCGCCAACTAAAAAAGCATGAGGTGAACTACCCCACCTATGACTTAGAGCTGACCGCTGTGGTCCATGCTCTAAAGATTTGGAGGCACTATCTGCTGGGCAACAAAGTGCATATCTTTACAGATTACAAGAGCCTCAAGTATATTTTCACTCAGTCTGAGCTGAACATGAGGCAAAGAAGATGGTTAGAGTTAATAAAGGATTGTAATTTAGAAGTCCATTATTACCTAGGAAAGGCCAATGTTGTAGTAGATACTTTGAGCCGTAAGTCACATCAGGTTGAGGAAATACCTTTGTCTCTCAACCACACAGTGGTGCTAGCTCATATTGCATTGACCTTCGAGTTGCTGGAGCAGATTATTCGGGAGCAGAAAGAAGACCCCGAAGAGATTCCTCACATCAGGAAGTTGATGGCTGAAGGGCGTAGCCCTCACTTTAGTGTTGATGAACATGGAGTCATGAGATACAAGGATAGACTGGTGGTTCCATCCAATGAAGAGCTAAAAAGAAAAATTTTGAATGAAGCTCACCATTCAAAGTTGTCTATTCATCCTGGCAATAACAAGATGTATCATGATATGTGCCACTTGTACTGGTGGTCTAACATGAAGCAGGACATCACCCGACACGTCATGGAGTGCGACACTTGTGGTAGGGTTAAAGCAGATCATATGCGTACCCTAGAATATTTGTAGCCCTTGCCCATTCTGGTTTGGAAATGAGAGGATATTTCCATAGATTTCATTATGGGTTTACCCCGCACAACCAATGGTTATAACTCTATCTGGGTCATTGTGGACTGTCTCACAAAGTCGGCTCATTTTATTCCGGTGAAGACATCACATACTGTCGAGAAGTATGCGGAGATATACTTTGATCGGATTGTGACCCTACATGGAGTTCCCCTAACTATCATCTCTGATAGGGGATTGGTTTTTATGTCTCGTTTCTAGGAGCGGCTCTAGGAGTGCCTTGGGACAAGTCTCCTCCGCAGTTCAGCTTATTATCCATAGACTGATGGTCAAACAGAAAGGGTGAACCAGGTGCTCGAAGACATGTTGTGAGCTTGTACCATTTCTTTTCCTAAGAAGTGGGATGACTGCCTGAAGTTAGCTAAATTCTCTTACAATAATAGCTATCAGGAAAGCATCCGCATGGCACCATTTGAAGCTCTATACGGAAGAAAGTGTAGGACGCCACTCAACTAGGTTGAAGTGGGGGACCACGGATATTTTGGGCCTAAATTCATAAAAGAGGCTCGAGAGAAAGTAAGCATTATTCGAAGTCACTTGAAGGTAGCTCAAAGCCGACAGAAAACTTATGATGATAAGCGGAGAAGGCCCTTGGAGTTTGCAGCTGGAGATCATGTATATGTCAAGGTGTCTCCGATGAGAGGGGTGTATCGGTTTGGCATCCATGGCAAGCTAGCCCCTCGATATGTGGGTCCATATCAGGGGTTGGAGAGATGTGGTCTAGTGGCTTACCGTCTACAACTTCCAGATATTCTATCTGCAGTACACAATGTGTTCCATGTATCATAACTAAAGAAGTGTTTGTGGGTTCCTAATGAAGCGGTGGAAATGGAAGGACTTCCCCTCCAGCTAGATTTAACTTATGTGGAGCACCCTATCAAAATCTTGGATGAAAAGGAGAGAGTGACCAAGAATAGCGTGGTAAAATTCTACAAGGTGCAGTGGCAAAATCATTTTGAGGCTGAAGCCACATGGGAACAAGAGAGTTACCTATTGAAGCATTACCCCCATCTTCTCAATGGTTCTGATAGTTAGTTGCTACATCAAAATATATTTCCTACCTTTTTCTCACTAGGCATATGAAATCTCGGGTCGAGATTTTGTTTTAGGAGGGTAGATTTGTAACACCCTCGGTGTTACGCCTTAATTAAAACACTAAATCATATCATGAGCATCATGTTTATGTCTTACTGCATGTGGTAAATGAGAAATTAAATTTTATTGCACTAATTCTCAAATTGAGCTCTAATTTATTCCTTGTCCAAGCTGTCCTTCCAGCACGTCATCTCTCTCCACGTGAGAGCTCCATAGCCACAAAGTCAAATGATAAATTATTGTCATTCACTAATTATAAGCATACCACTTGGCAAGATTTATATCTCCATCAATCTCGCGATGCGCCACCGTCATCTCTCGTTGTTCTAATTATCCTGTCTTTATTTCGCTTGCTAATCACCTTGCAAAATTATCAGTGCATGACGCGCTGCCACTGCCATAGTGTGTCGCACACGCTACGCATTAATCTCACTCACAAGTTCGGCCGCTGAGCACGCCGCTCGCTCAGTGCTCTGCAAACGCAGTGCACGCACCCTTTCCTCACGCAAGCACTGTAGAAGAGCAGGTTTTCCACACGCCGACACTGTAGCAGCGCAGGAAGCACCGTATACGCATGGAAGACACTGTAGCTCTGAAGAAAACACTGTTCATCCACAGCAGCACGTCGTTCCCACGGCGCTTTATTACCTTTAAGCAAGCTAGTTAGCCACTAACCTTACGGCGCGTCGCTGTCGCGTCTTTGCTTCTCCATTCCTATGTCTCCTGTCTTTAAAAGGACACGCCGAGCCATCTCACTCCGCTGCTCACTTGTTTCTTCTTCTCAAATCAAGTTCTTCTGTTCTTGCCCGAGAGAGCTGCGTCTATCGATTTCTCCCTGAGCAATAATCAGCTGAGGTAGCTAGTCTGCAATTGATCTTCTTATTCTCTAATATTTCCTTGACCTATGGTCTCCTCCCCCATTAATTCCTTGACCTGCATGAATGAACCAGCGCCCACCGCCAAGCACTTTTCGCCCAAAGCACACTCTAGTCCTGATGTGCTCGTAAGTCCAAGACCACTCAAAGTCCATCATTGAATTAATTCACTCGTGACCAAAGACCACACCACCGCACACGGCACGGAGCCAGAGAACAACCCTGCCAACTCGTTTCATGCTTCTAGACTACCTAGCTTGTTGTGACCACCCACTCACTAGTGCTATATATATTGTCACAGAATCGACCAATTTATAAGAGCACAAGTACAAAAACAATCGCTGGAATGATCAAATTCTCGAACTTGAGCCCATATAAACCCGGTAGTCAACCAAAATCACGAAGGATTTCAAACCAACTTGCATACAACCAAGATCACAGTAATCCAATATAACATATCGTACGTTACAACATTTCTCAGATGTTCACAAATAGATTACATCATCACAGAGTCATTGTTATTACAAAACAAGTCTTGTAAAACATGCGGAAGCAAATAGTTTAACTCACACACCGAGTTCAAATACACATACTGGTTTACTGATCATAGACCGCAAAAGCATTCAGATAAGAGAACAGAGATCATGCCCATGATCTAGTCTTCATCACCCACCGGGTGGAGACAATACTTGCAGAATCCCTGATATAGGAGGTCATCTGCAACAAGAGGGAATAAACCCTGAGTACGGGAATGTACTCAGCTAGACTTACCCGTCGAAAACCAAACAAATGACACCAAGGATTATGCATAGCTTAATATAGTGGAGCTGGCTGACACTTTCTTTTTGCAGAAAAGCATAAGTAATAATGATCAACTCTTAACCTGAATTAGCAGTGACTTTTTAGCCATTAACCTGTCATCTATATTAGCACCTGTACTAAGCAATCATTTTATTAGGGTGCAAACATTAATAACCATATCAGGTATTCATTATGGCAACCTTATCATCATCCATTTAACCATATCGTTAAATTAATTGAATCTACGTTGTCGCTGCTCAGTCAAGTTCTCACTATCTGGGAGAGATGTCGATTCGAATTGATTCCTATCCAACTGGAGGGGTATTCCTAAACACCAACCCTGCTTCCCCCATCAGGGTCGCAAACAAGTCACCTTTGGTACGATTCAGGAGTCGTGAGTCTGAACAGATCGACATTCTTAGAGAACCACTCTGCCAAGGTTGTTCGGGACTCTAACCCACCCTGGACTTATGTCAATGGCTCTCTGCACATCCTTACTACCTCCAGAGTGTCGCCACTACTCGTGTCCCCGGCCTGAGTCGAGCTACTAGGCTTCATGGTCGGAACGACTTATCCGGCTAGCTAAGTGTTAGGCTGCGTTCAACATGACATGAGGACGTACAGTGTATCGGTCCTTAAATGACTCAGACGGAGTCACTATGTTCAAACCTACACAAGACCCCGCCCGGTCTTAATTCATTATTCACATGGTCCTTTTCCACGATAGCAAATATAGCCAACCGTGATCCACCTCATCCTAAAGCTCACAGGTGACAGGAAATCACCTGACTTCTACCGCACTAAGCATGGCTAAGCATTTAACCCGTCCTGAACTTAATAGGATTCTAGTGCGATATCCGGACAAGGAAGGGTATATAATACAGCAATTAGTTCCAACCAATTCCTATACTTAATGCATCATTAATAGTAAAAGATACTCAATGTATTCGTGAAAACATAGGAGGCTTAATATGCTCCGGGGCTTGCCTTTCAGGAATGAGGAAGGCTGGTGGTCAGGGCACTCGGGCAATTCCTCCGCGGCGATTGCTTCGTCGGCTTCCTGCACCTCGGGCTCCTCCTCCTAGTTGGCTCCCTCGAACTCTAGCAACGTCACTCCCTCCGGCACACCTATTGCATGAATGCGCAAGATAAATATCATGGATGCACATGAACGAATGTCAGGGATGCTCGGGGAATGCACATGTTCGCTGTAGTTTGCATATTCCAACTTAAGCCCTATTCAAATCACTTTCACTTACCACGTTTATACAACCTAAGGTATAATTGCTCATCTTCCATTAATGACCTAGCACCTGCACCTAAGCATATTCTCAAGTTAGGCTAACCCCTAAACAATCAACGAGAACATTGCACAAGCATACACTCAAGCATTTGTATTTCAACCAATTGGAGACTATGTAGCAGTACAGTAAACTAGCCCTAACCGGAGATTTATAAATCCAATTGATATGCAACAAGACAATCTAGAAAGCTTATAAAATTGTCTACAAAACATTTTTAGACATCCAAGCATGATTCAACACTTTACCAAGTCGAATTCATAAATCAACAGAACTCTATCCTCACAAGGCAGAGAATAAGCAAAAACTGGAACCTAACTTTAAACAGCTGTAGTTTCTAAACTACTAGGCCAAATGCTCTCAATTTTTGACAGGAGCTAGATACATAATTTATCTACAACTCTTGTATTCATTACAATCACAGAAAACCAAAATATCCTGGGGAGCTTTCTAAAGTCCCCAGACCTATCCAGAGGGACATAATGCAAACAAATAATTAATAACTTAAATGTAAACATATAATTGGACAAAACTAACTTTACTGACATATCACACATATCACAAGAACACCAGAAAGTAAGGTGTTCATCACCAAAACATTTCTTTTAATATCTTTCTTAATTTATTTAATTAATTAGAGGAAATAGTAAACATATATGAAAACTACACCATTAAATCTACAAAAATTACAGTAGACACTACATGCCCTAAGTAGACTACCATAAAAATTTCATACCATTTTAGTAAGTATAACAGCCTACACCAAATTGGTAAGGCAGAATGGCTTAAAATGGCATAATTAGGAAACCTTAGTGAAAAGTGTCAAGCAACAGATTTTATATTTTTCCTAACATCTATAAGGTACCAAGATACTTCCTACCAAGTTTCATGGCCATAGGATACATAGATAATTTACAAAAATTCACACAAGTATCTCCCAATGATAAAAGGAAATTCTATAACCCAAAAACTACACATGCAATGTTTCTCTAATTTTAACCAGGGCTTCTACTAAGCAATACTAGCTTACCCACAAAATTTCACAATTTTTGGATCAAGGAAACTCAAGATATGATTTAAACAAGTTTGCATGCATTCAAAAACACTCTTCAAGTTTCTATTTAATTCATCCAAAATTTCTACATAAAGTGCTCAAGACATATTTTTCTTAAATACTAGACCTAACTGTGAGTCTAACAAAATTGGAAGTACTCAATTTGGATCAACACATTTAAAGATACAAAAATCTCAAATCAGCATTCAAAACTGCATTTTTGAACTAGCCCTAAGACAGCACAGCCACTGACGTGCGGGTCCCGATGTCAGCCGACCCCACCCGTCAGCGAGACGAAAATAGAGGAGGCGCACGCGACGGCGCGGCACACGGCGAGGCTCGCCGACGGCGGCTCCTCCGGCGAATTCAACGGCACCGGCGTGCTCGCCTCGACGAACCGCATCTAGCCATGTCCTAACCGGAACCTCTACCGAACCCTAGGTATGTCGGCCATGGCGCACGGCAGCTCGGCCATGGCGCACGGCGGTGCACGGCCACGTTCCGGCATGACCAGACCGGCTTGGTTGGTAAGGTCTTCATAGGAGCTGCTACATGCAATGGGGAAGACGAGACGAGGGCTAGGGATGGAGGAATGGTGCGGTGGTGCGCTGGCCACGGTGAGCGCCAACTCCGGCGAAGCTCAGCCGTGGCGGCGGTGGTGGAAACGGTCACAACGACCTTACCTAAGCTCGAATGGATCGGCTACGCGGTGGAGGACAGAGAGGCGAACACGGCGGAGCTACAGACGAGCTGGCCGACGCGTTTTTGCGGTGGTGCGAGAGCTAGGCGACGGCGAAGCAGGAGCAGCAATGGCGGAGCGGCTGCTGTGGCTTGGCGCAGTGCACGGTGGAGGCGAAGAATGCGAACTAGAGCGGGTGAGTGCATCGGGCAGGCGCGCGGGGTGCTCAAGACGCGACTGGCCGTGCCAGGGCATCCACGGCGCATGGCCAGCGTGCTCAGGCGAGCGGCGACGGGTGGCGCCACACGGCATCGCCTTTCTGAACCGGTCGGCCATGTTCACTGAAGGTTTTCTGAAAACGCGATTCAGAGTTCATCTAGTCCGACTGACAGCGAAACTTATCGCCAATAGATCTCTTATCCGTGGCGATCCAGGTTAAGTTGTAATTAACAAAGTTGGAGGCCTACGTGAGTACTACAAGTTTACTAATTGGAGCTCGAGCTAATTTGCCATGGATTTCAATCTACATGGCTCCAAAGTCGTCTTCATGAAACTGAAAAGCAGTTCCAACACTTAGACAATTTTTTTCAATGTTGAATCCACCATCAAGCTGACTTGTGGGTCCATTTTGAACATGCTGTGCACTTTTTCATGACTTGGCTTCTAAACAAAGTTTGTTCCTTATTAAATTTTCTACAACTTTGCTTTAGGTTGCTCAGCCATGCAAACATCCTAAGCTACACTTTTTAAATAGTCAAACACAGGAGCTCTAGGGGTCCAAATTGGTCAACCATGACTTGAAAACCCAATTAGGCAAAATGATCAACATGAACAATGTTCCAAATGACATTTTAGGTGTAACTAAGTTACTTACAAGCATTTTAGCCACACCATGCATTGGTCACACAAGAGTCAAGCAAGATATATACTGAAACAATGAAAAACACAAGAAATGTTGCAAATGTTTCATAGTGATGTTTCACATGTTCCATGATCTTGTTGCATAGTATTAACTAATCTTGTTTCACTAAGTGAGTGGCACATGTTGCACTTAAGTGTTGCACACTTTACATTTCATAAAAGAACAACACACATGAAATATTCAACATGTTGCAATTTTTCGAAATTATGTTTCATGTGATATCAGTTCACGAAGGGATGCATGATGCTCATGTTCATGAATGCAGTGCAAATGTGGAAGGCAAACACCTGGGGTGTTACATATATGGTTCTGCTGCGCTCCGCGGAGGGCAAGCAAGTGCTAAGCTCCCTGGTGTCTCTCCTCTTGCATTGCCTCCGCACATCGATCACCGTAGGCGGCACTTCATTCAATTCCGAGGTAGCTAGCCTGCAAGAATTCCTTCATTCTTCTTCTTTATTATTTTCTTGACCCACGGTCTCATCTAGTATTTCTAGACCCACAGTCATGTGCAAGTCAACAAGTTCAATTACGTGATTAGCCTCCTCCAATAATATCATTTTCTTCATCTCTAGAGCTCATTTGAATTTATTTATTTATTGTGAAATAAATTTTGTTAGATTCCTAAATTCATGATCTATCTGTTAGTGTAATTAGTTCGTATAGTTCAGTGATACATTTAGGATTACTTTATTATTTCAAGATGCGTATTATTATTATGGTTATTTAGAGAATGAATTTTTGTGATGCATTGGTAGAAGTGCTAGCCCTAGAATTCTTTTATAGTAGGTTCATTATATTATTATGTGTTTACTGTAATTTTTGTGGCCTTAGAATATGTTGATAAATATGGTAGCTAGTGCACCTTGTTTTATCATATATATAGTAAATTGATATTAACAATAAGGATGCCTTTAGTTGCTAAGATAATACATGAAACGTTTCATACCTGTTTAATGGGAATAATATGTAACTTTGCGCATTAGTCATTAGAGTTAGCTTAGTAGCTTGGTAGATGTATTCTTATTTTAAGAGTTGCTGTTGTTGTATTACTAAGCATTGCATCATCATCACTGCATGCATATAGAGAAGATGCCACTGGAGATCGTGACCTTCGGCGAGCAGGAGTAAGACGAAGTCGTCGAAGAGTACGAGAAGGAGATCCTCATACAGGAGGACGTTCCGGAGCCGCCCATCACTGACTTTGCTGACACCGTGCCCGCTGAAGGCAAGCCCCAGTGCATAACCCCTATTTTAAATGATCACTGAATATATATCTATGATGTGCATTTATGTTACAGGCATTTTATGGAAACTACAAGCATAAATATATCTACCTATGAGTCCTACTAGTACATGTCGAGTAGCTGCTATACTTAGGATATCGGTAGCGTGAGTAACCTGACGTTACTCGCAAATAGGTGATAAATATGATCACTCATGATAAAATAGTGGAAAGAAAAATGGTGGCCGGGCAGAGATATGGTTGGGTTTTAGTGGGTGTAGAGGGTTGTGTCCTGCGGCCGACAGGGCATAGCTCGGTTACACTTTTTCCCTGTCCGTGTCGATTAAGGACCAGTCGTTGCATAAGGCATCGTGGGGAAGTCACAGATTTATTGTCCCGAGCGCATACTTGGGTATGGGCGTAGGGAAAACTTGTTGCTCTCTTGTCGCGGATCCGACTCTTTCCGGACCGACTGATGGAAAGATGAGGTGGTGGAGGTCCTTGCACCACACTGAGTCTGGGACTCAGGAGTGGGGGCTTGGAGTCCAAGTTTGGATGGGGACCTAGACACTCGGGACAGGAGAGTGATGGGTTAGTCCTGCTTGTGCCTGGGGTATAAGCGGGACGTGTGTTTTCGGGGCACCCAGCTGGGCACAATGATTCGCGAATCGCTGGGCGATCCGGTACGGCTTGTCTCGTGTTTAGCACCGTAGTAAGAACTAAAAGTGAAAGGAGAAGAAATGGAACTGATTGCTCAACTCTTGCTTGAAAGTAGAACATGTGCTTATATAGACTGGCTAGATGATAACTTAATATGGCTGATAACAATAATACATAGCTAAGGACTCATTATTAGTATTGCTTTTTGCCAAAAGAAACCAGCAAACCATAAAGCTTCTCATATTCCTTGGAGTCGGAAAATTATTCCCACTAGTCGAATAAGTCTTGCGAGTACATTGTGTACTCAGGGTTTATTTACCCCTGTTGCAGGTGATGCATGAGAAGTACCTTGTGTGGAGGATTTTTCTGGTGTGCTCAGATGGATCCTCGTCCCTATCCTAGATCTTTATTTTTAAATTCCGCTGTTTATCATTTCGTACTCTGATATTTGGTATTTTAATAATGTACTTTTAAGAAACTCTTATGTATGAAATGGATAAGTATTGTAACTCGTTCTTATTATTGAATCATTGGGAAAAATGTGGATCTTTCGGGTTCTCCCTTGGGGTGTGCCCGACGGATACCGCCCGCTATAGCTTGCTTTCGGGGTGCTTAGTGTCTGGTGGAAGACGAGCGTCTCCGTAAGTGTGCTATTTTGGACGGTTCTGCCACAAGACTCTGCAATGATGAGTTTAGTTGTGGTTCCTATAAAGTTTCATGTTGCTGGAATTGCAATGGGCCTGGTCCTTGATACACAGGAATTTGGTGGAGATGGTAGCCCACTTATACTTTCTGATATTACTGGAGCTGAAGATGCCTCTGGTGACATGGATTTGAAGGTGTGACTTGTATTTTATTCTGAATTTGATACTTGGAACTGCATTAGCAAGGTTAGTATATGTTGTTCTGCTGAAAGCTCAGTTTTCTTGTCTGTAACCTCTTGTTGCAGATTTCTGGTAATGAAAGTGACTATATAGATTTGGAAGTATTTGTCGTGTATTTTTGCTATTAGGAGGCTTTGCTACAATGGCTAAATCTGTCTGATTCTTGCATTGTGGCAGGTAGTCGGGCTAACCTGTGATGGAGCAAGCACACTCCTTCGAGCTAGGGACGGGAGACAGCATATTCTGAGTTAAAATAAAAAGGAAGGAATATAAAAACATAGCAACTGCTGAAGTCACGGGATACAAAATATGGAAAACTGGAGAGGCCGATGGAAAGCCTGTTGGAGAGGTTTTTGGCCGGTAAATAGCTAAATCGGGTTTTACGGAAAGATTTAGAACATCTCTTAGAGATGCTCTTAAAGTCATATCGTTGAGGTTGGTTGGTAGCTATTTTTAAGTTCGACATTCATCCGTCCTCAAGGCGTTTATAGTGCAAAACTGCTATTTCTATAATTCCCACCTCCAGAAATGCCATCCATTAAGTAAGTTATCCAACCACATGATCTAATGCCTTTCTCTGAATTCTGTTTCCTTGATCGTCTGAATCAGATAAATGCATGATACGGGTCCACTCCGGCCAAGTTCTCGAGCTTTGCTTCCTGACATGGATTCAGAATCCAACCACGGTTCAACAAAAGAAAAGGCGCCACAGAAAGATGATGTCATCAAGATGACAAATGATCTCATCCGTTCATACGGTGTCGTACAAGCAGTTAGGATTAGAGATTGGATTAGTAGTTAACTATATCACCGAAGGGCATGTCTTTGGGTGACGAGATGTAACTTCTATACATTATGTCCTTTAGACATACCCCTTCACATGTATGAGATCAATAAAACACAATAGTTGTTCCTAGATCTTTGTTCATCCTATTCACTTTACAATACGTTATTAGACATGTTGCTCTTAGGAACAGGAGGAGGAGGATGGCAACGAGGATGTACCCGTCGGGTATCGCCGGAACGTTCTCTTTCCTGTTACGGAGAATTCATCCCGTCTTCGTCTCCGTTAACTGTCTCGGGTATAGATTATTATCCATTCCCGTACCCGTCGAGCATCGGTCGGGTAACAGATACCCGATGGGTACTGCATATCCGTTAAACAATGACACTTGGGGTCGCAGCTTTGCAATCGAAGACGTTTCTTCTTCACCTAGGTATAAGTGTCGGAGTCTCGGAGATGCCGAGGAGAAGGAGCGAGGTTGTGCGGAGGACGAGCAAAGATGGCAGAGAGACCGAACTGAGAAAGCGAGGGGCACGAGCGCTCGTGAGGCAAGCGTGCTTGTGCTGCTGGCGGAGATGGCGAGAAAAAATTAAACTAGGGTTCCTAGAACACACAAACTATATATATGATTGTTCAGATTTGGATAAAAATACCTATGTTGAGCTTCTTTGGGCCTAATACTCGCATGACAGCTCAAATAGTTGGGTTCCCCAACGGGTAACGGGGACGGGTAAACAGGAAACGTTCACGTATCCGCTATACCCGTCGGGGATTGATTCTTGCCTATTTAGATGCTCGCGGATAAAGATATGATCCCATCCTCGTCTCCCTAATGAATCAAATACCCGTCGGGTATCAGGTATCGGGGTCTCGTTGCCATCTTTGAGCGACAACAGAGGCACGTATGCCTCTGCACCACCGTCGGTAAGCATGGCAAAGATCAACTTACCATCACATCTTGTTCGTGGCTTGCTCTTCGCCCTTCGTTGCGTCGGCGGAGTTCGTCGTGGCCCGATCCGATACCACGGCCACCATGGACAGCGCCGAAGCGTCTTCGAGCGCCTTGGGCCTCGCGTTCGCCGCAACATTGCCCATGGTAATGGCCATGGTCCTTTCGGCCGCCTCTTCGACTCCGCTGTTCGTGGCCTCTGTGCAGATGCTATTCCTCGCCATCAATGGAGTGTAATTCGTCGTGGCCGCCATGCTTCTTTGCGCATCCTCCATCTGTAGAGCTAGCCATCGTCCCCTCGCCTTGGCGTGGACGGTGCCGGCCCAAGCAACGATGTGCCTCCAGTAGTTGAAGCCCCGTCGCCACCAGTCGTTGCGCGTACGTCCCCATGGAGCCGATGTCGCCAGCACCGGCACCGCCTCGCTACTGGTGTGACTTCTGCAAGGAGTACACACTAATGCCGCACACAGTGGAGTACAACTACTCACTGCCATCGCCCACGTCGGTCCCTGATACTCTAGTGGCGACTGGCAGAAGCATTCCCAACGACGCCCTCGATCCCTGGGACTTCAACACTGTCGCGCGCACCGATGCTCCAGCAAGTGAAGACCAAGGACGAGGACGAGGACGAGGACGAGGAGATGGTGGCTGCCCCTGGCGTCGGCAACCTCTTCAATCCTGGCGGCACACTCGTAGCCAGGTCCGGTGTCCCACCGTACACCTTCCTCGATGCGGCTGGCCCTTCGGCGTCTCCTCCAGCAACGGTGCTACACCTTCCCCGGAGCATCCTCGCCACGCGCGCTGGCCCATCCGCGCCTCGAGCCATGACTCCGCCTCCGGTTGCGACGCGTGCTGAGGCTGCTGCCCGAATGAAGGCGATGACACTTCCGGCGACCCCAACAACTGCTGCGACTCCATCTCCGGCCGAGGGCATTGCCGCCACGCCTCCGACTCTACGTCGACTCCTGGGTCGCAAGGTGGCCACGGTGGACAGGCGCCCTGGCATCTGCAGGGGAACCTGGAGCCTAGGGGGGCTTGGCCTCCTGAGCGCGAAGGTGCTGAACATGGCCGTCGGCGGCAGCGGCTTCTACTCCCCCGACGAGGGGGAGTCTTCCTCGACCTGAAGATGGCGAGCACGGGCGGCGCAGTGGAGAGGAGCGGCGAGGTGATTTTGCGGCGGTGGCGCCCCCCAGTCAAGCTACGGCGGCGGCCTCACTGGCAGCGGCGTGCAGTTAGGGGCGCGCCGGCGCAAGGAGAGCGGCCGAGTTCCTCGCAAGGCGACGATGCAGTGGGGTGCGGGCGTGGGGGCCTGTGCGTGGCAGCCATCCGATGGCAGGAGGCAAAACACACAGGTGCACTGTAGATGAATAGTGTTTTTGTGTGGAGAACGGAGGGGCACCGTAGATAGAACGACAATACAGTAATAAATAAATAAATAAAGTCACCACGTCTAAAGGTCTTTGTAGAATAGATATAGAAGTGGACTGATGTTTGGAGTCGGGTGGGCCTGAAACTCCAAGAAGCAGAATCGGTCCGGGCCAGGGACAAAGATCCCAGCCCAGCCCAACCAAAGCATACCTGAGTTGTAGGCGGAGGGAGCAGAGAAACCCCCAAACCAAAGCAAACCCTCGCCGCGCCGCCGCCTTCCCTCGTCCCCTCGAGGCCTCGACGACTCCGACTCCGACTCCGACGACAGGGTAAGGGCTTCCTCCAGCCGCGTGCGAGCCCGACCATCCAGTTAGAGGATGAGCCGCAGCCTCGGGATCCCGGTGAAGCTGCTGCACGAGGCGGCGGGCCACGTCGTCACGGTCGAGCTCAAGACCGGCGAGGTCTACCGCGGCTCCATGGTCGAGTGCGAGGACAACTGGAACTGCCAGCTCGAAAACATCACCTTCACGGCAAAGGTTCGGTTCGTTTCGTTTCGTTTGGTGTGCCTCGTCTCTCAATAAATCTCTGTGGAATAATGTTCAAGCAATGGATGGATTTCAGGACGGCAAGGTGTCGCAGCTGGAACACGTCTTCATCAGAGGGAGTAGGGTCAGGTTCATGATCATACCCGACATGCTCAAGAACGCCCCAATGTTCAAGCGCCTCGAGGCCAGGATTAGGGTCAGCACTCTTACACCTGCTCCTCCCTCTTTGTTCATACCACCTTTATTTATGATGCCACTGTTGCAATTTCTTCCTCATCTTGGCATATACCACACTAAAGAAGTTTAATTGCTAACCATCGCTCATCTTCCTGCAGGGTAAAGGCTCAGCTGTTGGTGTCGGCCGAGGCCGCACGGTCGCCATGCGTGCTAGGGTAATCACATCTTGCTTTCTCTCCACAAGCATCACTTGTTAACCTGGAAGGATTTGATTCATTCAATAACTCCATAAATTTTGAATCCTGTGAATAAATCTTCAACTGCTGTCTATATGTAGTTCATGATGCTTGACGCAGTCCAACACATGCAATATTATCCAAATAGCTATAATCACAGAACACCCTAGAGCAGTCCTCCATATCTAGTAATCTAGACATTCCTTTGACAGCATTGCCCAATCCCCATTCTTTTGCAATGCTGCAATTCTCACACATCACTCTGTTCACGATCATTTGAACCAAGGCAAGCAGCTTGAGATATGTTTTAGCTCGACTAGTGTGGTGTGGATCATGAGCCTCACCTGGCCTATTGCCCCTGCACATTAGAACATCTTTCTCCTGTAGTTGCTCTCATGTTAAATCTAAGGCACGCTGTTTCCATGTTTCATCACTAGTTGCTATTGAATGTCCTTGCTAGTTGCACTATCGCCTTCTCTTCAAGATGGGTAATAGTCTTGATTTTACTTTCTCTCGAGCCTGTGGATTTATACTAGAAAAGAAAAGAGTATTTTGTGTTTGAAGTCACCCTTTTCTTTTCAACCGTTTGATCTTGAAATCTTCCTACCCAGAAATAAAATGTGAGAGTACACCATGAAGTTTAGAACAAATGTATTTACACAATCTAGCTTAATTTGCATAAGAAAGCGTGAAGAATATGAACTGTTCTGACTTTGATCACAACTAGTCATGTATCACATTTCCTATGTTTTTGCCTACCAATCAGCAGTCAGAACCCACTTACAACAACAACAACGACAACAAAGCCTTTAAGTCCCAAACAAGTTGGGGTAGGCTAGAGTTGAAACCCAGCAGAAGCAATTAAGGTTCAGGCACGTGAATAGTTGTCTTTCAAGCACTCCTATCTAAGGCTAAGTCTTTGGGTATATTCCATCCTTTCAAGTCTCCTTTTATTGCCTCTACCCAAGTCAACTTCGGTCTTCCTCTGCCTCTCTTCACGTTACTATCCTGGCTTAGGATTCCACTACGCGCCGGTGCCTCTGGAGGTTTCCGTTGGACATGTCCAAACCATCTCAACTGGTGTTGGACAAGCTTTTCTTCAATTGGTGCTACCCCTAATCTATCACGTATATCATCGTTCCAAACTCGATCCCTTCTTGTATGACCGCAAATCCAACGCAACATACACATTTCCGCGACACTTATCTGTTGAACATGTCGTCTTTTCGTAGGCCAACATTTTGCACCATACAACATAGTAGGTCTAATCGTCGTCCTATAAAACTTGCCTTTTAGCTTCTGTGGTACCCTTTTGTCACATAGGACACCAGATGCTTACCGCCACTTCATCCACCCTGCTTTGATTCTATGGCTAACATCTTCATCAATATCCCCGTCTCTCTGTAGCATTGATCCTAAATATCGAAATGTATCCTTCCTAGGCACTACTTGACCTTCCAAACTAATATCTTCCTCCTCCCGAGCAGTAGTGCCAAAGTCACATCTCATATACTCAGTTTTAGTTCTACTGAGTCTAAAACCTTTGGACTCCAAAGTCTCCCGCCATAACTCCAGTTTCTGATTCACTCCTGTCCGACTTTCATCAACTAGCACTACATCGTCTGCGAAAAGCATACATCAAGGGATATCCCCTTGTATGTCCCTTGTGACCTCATCCATCACTAAGGCAAACAAATAAGGGCTCAAAGCTGGCCCTTGATGTAGTCCTATCCTAATCGGGAAGTCATCCGTGTCTCCATCACTTGTTCGAACTCTAGTCACAACATTGTTGTACATGTCCAGTCAGAACCCACTTATAAGGGAATTTGAATTTTGAAGCATCCTGGGAGTGTTTGGATGTGAACTTCAAAATGTGCAACCATCTGCATTGAAATCATCTTTGTATTTACACGACTTGCATGAATCTGATATATGCCTGCACACATTCAGATCCTTTTATTTGTGTGTATACTTATTGTGTTATACATATGTTATAACCTTTTGCCTGCCACTTGATGTAGGCTGCTGCTGGTCGTGGCGGTGGTCCTGTTGGACGAGGTGGTGCACCCCCTGTGAGGAGGTAGATCTGTCTAAAGGATCGCGCACGCTTTTATCCGGCAAACCAAGCTTTTGCCCTAGTTGCAAAATCTTTGCTTGGGCATCCATGCTTGTAAGGTAGCTTATCTGCAGTAGTTTGTGTTTACAGAATGGATGCAAGACTTATGTAACTTTGCCCCACAGTGTATTGCTCGAGTGTGGTGTTAGCTTTAAGCACGAGAAGACTATAAGTTTCAACGATGCTATGTTGCTATTGAGGGTGTGATTTGGATATATAGATTAGTGACTGCTGCCTGTACTGGTCAGAAAATGTGCTCCTTCTTCACGTTCCCTAGCTTTGCAGTTGAGGTAACCTTAATGATCATGGTGATAGTTGTGAGTACTGGTGCCCTTGGTACTTGTTGCTGCTTTAGGAGTGGCATAATTAGCTTTGCTAGTGATGACCTTTGGGGTACCCAGATCGAGCTCAGGTGTTTTTAGAATGTATAAGAGTGAATAGCAATACATATGCATATCATCATGAATTAGTAAGTACTTCATGTAGGACAAGTCGGTCGATGCCGTGCATGAGAATTGCCCATGATAATCAGGCAGATGTCTTTCGAAGCAAGCATTTAACTGATCAGTGTCTTTCGGAACAGTTACCAATGTGCCTCGCGCGTGCCTCTCCTTGCCTATACCCGTCTCGTCTGCTAAGCTTTGTCATTTGGCCTGGGAGCATTTGCTTCCCAAGCTCACTGCGAGACCAATTTCCGTTTACCTCATCGGAAATTTCAATCAGCTATGCGTATCAAATTATTGATGAATTAACTGAGAACTACATGCACAGATAGTTTGTCTTGGAAACAAATTCCTTGGACTTTCGCAGGAATCCCGTAGGAAATCCACAGGAATTAGCTCCTCCTCATAGGAAAAATGCAATTGGAAAAAAAAAATCCCACATTCCAAAGGGGATCCAAATACAAAGGCAGTTCCACGACTAGGGTTCTGACATGTCACTGCTGCTTCACCAGCTTCGCCCTTCCACAGCAAAAGCAACCACAGCGCGTGAGGAACTTATCCAAGGATTACTGTAGTAGAATGAATGCTACATAGAATGTACTCGGATGTTAAAATCTGAACAACAAAATTACATGTACTGGTATCATCCAACAATCATTCAAAGTAGCAGATTACAGGTAAGGTGCAATAACACCCAGCTGAGTACCCGTATGGTATCATTTAACATTCACTCGTAGTAGATTAGAGGTACCATCCAACAATTATCCAAAGTCACAGATGACAGCTCCATCATCCAGACATCAAGCAAACGTACTCAATGGTGATGAGCACACAACTCAAGAATAACCATATGACCTGACATAACTTCAACTTTCTCAAACTGCATCATATCTCAGCGCACCTGCTGCTTTTGCTTAGTTATCCGAGCTCAAGTGAAGTCTCGCCAGGCGAATCACTTTCGTCTTGCATGCGCTTCATCTCATATGCCCATTCTAACCCAGAGCAGTAATGGAGGGGGGGATTGAACCTATGGTCATTCATCTCAGGAGGAAGGAAGGCTCCATTCTCAATCAGGAATCTCACAGCCTTCTTATTCCTTTCTTTGGCAGCAATATGTAGAGGAGTCCCTGTGTTCAACCAAGAAAAGGGCCAATCAGACTCCCAGGATAAAAGAACAGATCTACTCATATCATTATTCTGTATAAACATGTTACAATAAGTTTCCACACACTATTGCTAGAGAAGAAGCATATATGATTTAATCATGAAGTGGTTTCTTCCATACAAAATTGCCACATGTCCTTGCGTATGAACTGAAACCATGTTACATCATTCAGATACAACTTCAGTTTAAACTGAATGAATCTGAGGCCCAGAATAACCAGGAAGGCATCACTACTGCATACTTATGCAAACACATGTAATATCCAGGTCTCAGAGGAGGGGGAGTGCAACTCTGCTGATAATTAAATGGAAGGACAACTAAGCAGATGCATAGTGGTTACATAGCAAGGCAGTCAACATATGCTGGAAAGATATGTTCATGAAGCAGCATCAACTCCATCATGAAACATGATTAATGACACTGCAAATGTGCATAGTCAACAACTTTACTCTCTAACAGTACAGGCAATGAGTCAGAGGAAGTGTGAACTTACAGCCACAGGCCCCTTTGGTTCTAGCATCAATATTGGCACCACGCTCCAGTAGTTCATCCATGATTTTAACATGCCCACCCTGAGCAGCCAGATGGAGTGGGGTAGCACCAGGACATTTTGGTCCCCATGCAGGTGCATTGACATCCATCCCATCATCCAGGAGACGTCGGACCTAGGCAAAAAGAGAACCATATTTGTTATCTAATAAGATAGGTGAATAAACAAAAACATTTAGCACTAGGCACTGTTGCACCGACAGGCAACAAGAGAAATAAAAAGAGAACATTATTAATAAAGGTTAATATAGGATGAATATCATTCTGAAGGTTAAAACAGTGGTATTTCTTCCCAAATGTGTCTATAACAATTACCAAATGAGTCAACGCAGTATATTCATTGCTAGTTGAAGCACATGAAAACAAGGAATAAGAAAAAGGGAAATAGTTATGTACAGCCAGTCACAGATGAAGATTGGCAAAATACTTGATGAGGAACTAGAATTGAGAATCAGAAAATTCAAAACGAATTGAGATAGTAGAATTTTGAACATGGTCATATGGGCTTAAGATGGGCACAGAATTTTGATATAATTATAAAGGTGATGGCCAACAAAACTAATTTTACATCTAGAAGCAGTTGTTTGTTTGGATTCATCGATTGAGACTTGTTGGATTGCTATGCTTAGCTTCAGGGCGGTGACAAAAAGAATTACTGAAATACTGGTTACCTTGACCTGAGTGCACTTTTATGCAAGGTTCGAAGAAACGCAATTAAACGTCGTTTAGTGCACTTTTACCTTGATCTGAGTGCACTTTTATGACAAAAAGAATTGCTTCTGCTGGGTTTCAACTCTAGCCTACCCCAACTTGTTTGGGACTTAAAGGCTTTGTTGTTGTTGTTGTTGTTGTTGTTAATCTCGATTAAACGCTAAACAGAGGACCCAACGTTTCATTTAGGGCCTAGGCGCCCAATTAAGCGCTGGGCACACCTAGACTGCTGCGTCTACGCGCTAGGCGGCGTGTTGGCGGCACAGACGCGTTAAAAATCGGCGCTAAGCGTCGCTGGGCGGGCGGGCGGCAGCCTCGTGTGCGCGGAAAGCACGAGCGGGAGAGTGCACGTTCGTGCGGGAGCAAGCGCAGGCTGCGCGTGGAAACAGAGCGGGCGGGAGGGATCAGATAGTTATGGCGAAATTACTCTGCTCCTTCTCTTTCCTCACACACGCGAGGCCGTGACCTGCCGCCGCTCTTGCCGCTAGTTGCGAGCGGAGCCCCTGCTCGAGAAATCGCACAGCCTGGAGGGGAATCGAGGGAGCTGCTCAACAAATCGGCACATCCTGGAGCGGCATCGAGTGCAGGAGCAGCTGGTGCAGGCCGCGGTGTTCTCCTGCAGTCCAGCCCCTTGCAGTTGTCGCCGGCTATTGCAATTGCAAGTTTGATGTTTGCTAGTGCTAGTTGCCTAGTTGGTCAATGAATTGGATCAGTCTGCTAGCCTTTATGCGTGCTACCTCTTTAGTCCTTATGTGGTCGATGAATTGGATTGGGTTCTGCAGTCTGCAGTCTGCTAGTCTTTATGCGCGCTACCTCTTTAGTCTTTATGGTGTCGATGAATTGGATTCAGTAGGCTAGCGCGTAGCGTTTTCTTGAACCTTGCTTTTTATGTATTTGGTGTTTATTTGTGTGTGATGTGTGCACGCAATTCATGCGAACCATCACGTGCTGCAATCTGTATATGGTATTCTGCCCATATGGATATAACTGGTTACAGTCTATTTCCATTCTTTACTACACCTAATAAGTTGGACATTTGCTGACCTTTGGGAATATTTTATATACCATCAATCAAAATACAATAGCAGGCTCCTTTTCCCCTCTTCCAAAGTTTTGGTAATAGTATGGGTTCATTCACAGTCTAATCTAGTTTTGTATAGCATGCAATGTATCAAGAGAAATAAAACGGGAGAGAGGGTATGTATGAATGGTGGTTACCTCCTTGAGGTCTCCCTTGCGAGCAGCAACGTGGAGCGGGTTCCAGCCACGGTCGTCAGCGTCGTGGCAGCTCCGGGGGCGGCTCATGCTGAGCGACCTGCGCACCAGCACCATGGTATCCTTGGCGGCTCCTCGGGCAGCAGGACAGGGGAGGATCTCCAGCCTCAGATCCAAAGCAACGGAGCGAATGAAGCGAATGGGGGCAGGAAAGTAGCGGGGATCGGTTCCGATGGAGGAAGCAGCCGGGGTGGTGGCGGAACCGCGGAAGCAATTCAGAGATTGGAATCGGAGAAGAGGGATCGGAGGAGACGACTAGCGGGAGTAGTTGCCCATGCCGAAGGGAGCAAAGGGATTCAAGCCGGGTCCGAGCGCGCGGAGGTTCTTGTGGAGCATCGGCGAGGAAGACGGCGGCGTCGATGAGCGGTACGGGGCGTAAACCATAGTATGGGGGCGCGTGCTGTCTGGTGGTGCCGGTGGATTTGTTCCCTTCTCGTTCCCTACTCCAATCGAATCGGAATTCGACCGCCAAGCAGATCAGAGGAAGACGGAATTGGGGATCATAGCTAGCCTATCCCGCCGCCGATCCAGCCTCTGCGTCTGCCTGGTGGTGGAGCTGGAGGGAGCGAGAGGGGGAAGGGAAGAGGCGGATGAGCAAGCAAACCCTAGTAGAAACAACAACAAATCGGAATCAAATTCCCGTCCGCTTCCTCCTCCTTTTTCCGATGAGACAACTTTTTATTTGTGGATGGATGGACGGAATTGCCCCCGAGCGGCCGAAACGGACACGACACGACCAGGGTTGTGTCGGGTGCCCCGATGAGAAGGACGCGATCAGGCGACAGGTAGCCCATGGGCTAAATTTAGAAAGTACTCCTAAGTAAATGGAGGCCCATGAAGGGCCCACCTAGATGTCATTCCGCTACGGCTGCGACGATTCCCCATTTTGCGTGCAGTGCAAAATCCCACCCGCCGGCAAAACCTTTTTCCCCTTCTTCTCCCCGCCGCCGCAGCCATGGCCGCCGCACGGTCCCGCGCAGCCGCGGCGTGGGCCCGCCTCCTCTCCCTGCGGCCGCACAGCCTCGCGGAATCCACCGCACTCCCTCGCCATCGACATCACCTAGGGTCGCGGATCACGCCGCCGCGCCGCCACCTGGCATTCTCCGCCTCCGCCGGGGGCGCCAGGCCCAACCAGAAGATCCAGAGCGAGCGGGTCGTGCACGAGCTGCTCGCTCAGGTCGAGCGCGAGCGACAGGACCGCCGCGCAAAGGATGGCAAGGACCAGGAGGAAGAGCCAGAGGAGGAGGAGGAGGACTACATGGGCGTCAAGCCGCTCATCGAGAAGCTCGAGCGACGCAAGGCCAAGGAGGCGGCCGCCGACGAAGGCTTCTGGGAGCCCACCGACTCCGACAGCGACGAGGACGACGAGCGCTACACGCCCGACGCCATCAAGCGACGCGTCGACGAGTTCGAGCGCAAGTGCAAGCGCCATGGGGAGTACTTGCAATCATTCGCAGAGGCCGGTAATAAACCTACTAGCAGGCTCTCATCATCCCGTCCTCCATCCATTTCCACTCCACCACATTGTTTGGATGCATGTGAGGCCTTAGTTACTTTTGCACGTGTTTCTCTCTCTCCCTCTCTCTTTCTCACCGGTGACAGCCGGCGCCGGCGACCGGCGAGCTTGCTGTGGCGGCGGCGGCGGCCGATCTGTGATTTGTCCTTCCATAAAAAAAAAACTGTGATCTGTGGTGGAGGCTGGAGGCAGAAGAAGGGTGGAGGCTGTTGGATCTTAATCCTATAGTGCAAAAAAAATGTTGAAACTGCATAAAACACATGGTTGTATAGTGGACAGACTCTACTTTTGTACCCTTCAACAATTCTCTGTCCTTTGACATCGACAAATGTGACAGACACCCTCGACGAGGCTCACAAATGGATGACCAAAATCAACAAGTTCGAGGAGCGCCATCTCAAGCTGCCACTGGAGTACAGGGTCATCGGGGACATGATGAACCTTCTCAAGGATGCCACGGGGAAAGAGCGCTTCGTTCTCCTTCAGAAGCTCAACCGAGCCGTCAGGATCATGGAAATCAAGGAGGCCTACGACCCCAGTAACCCTGCAAACTTTGGGCTCATCCAGCACCAGCAGGTTGGTTCTCCAGAGGATGTCATGCTCAATGCCGGCTTTGATAAGGAGAAGCAGATGATCCAAGGGGCAGAACTTGAGGGTGACGAGGAGGAATTCAATGAGGCAAAGGAGAGGGATGATATGCTCATAGAGAAACTCAATGCTATTGAAAAGAAGATTGAGGAGAAGCTAGAACTGTTGGATCATACCTTCGGTAAGAAAGGCAGAGTTTTGGAGGAGGAAATCAAGGATTTGGTGGAGGAGCGTAATTCCCTGTCTGAGAAGAAGAGGAGACCTATGTACAGAAAAGTAAGTAGAATCATCAATTGAAAATGGTCCGATCGGCCTAGCAAACTTTTGCCCTGACCTGGATCTATCTTCCATTGATGCCTTTCATGTTGCATTATGTGCTAACACGGATATCGCCATGACACACCTCACAGGGTTTTGATGTGAAAGTTATCGACGTTAACAGGACATGCAAAGTCACAAAGGTTAGTGTTCTTTGTTTGAGTTACTTAAACTGCTAATTATAGCCTTTTCACCAACTCTGTTGCCTAATTTTACATTGTGCTTATCAGGGAGGACAAATAGCAAAATTCACAGCGTTATTGGCCACTGGAAATTACAATGGTGTTGTTGGCTTCGCGAAAGCTAAAGGCCCAACAGCCAAGATTGCAATACAGAGGGTATGGATGATTTACCTTTCCAAAGAAATTACTAAACTTGTTCCTGGTGCCAGTTAAGGCAGTAGCATTGAGTTGTAGACTCCTAATAATAGATAAGACAACTAAACATTTGTGGGTTGGGATATTTACGGAAGTAGCATATATATAATACGTAGTAATAGAGAATCCTTGACCTCGAAAATATCTTATTAGTTTACCTGGGAATCTCTATCGAATGCTTTATTATTTGAGCAACTGGTTTCATGCTTTATTTGGAATTAGCTGAGTCAGCCGAGGCATCTAGGTCTTACAGGAAGTGTCTTTTTTTATTCTCTTCGCTAGGCATATGAGAAATGCTTCCAGAATCTCCACTACATGGAGCGATACGAGGATCACACAATTGCTCATGCTATCCAGGCCAAATATGAGAAAACAAAGGTGAGCACACGGAAATACCAAATCTCTCTTGTATTTGTGAATCCTGCTGTGGTAACTCTGGTGGGCCTGATGGCTGCTTGTGTATCTTAAGATATACCTCTGGCCTGGACCAATGAGGAGTGGAATGTCTGCTGCTGGTAGGACTGTTGAGACTGTGCTGTACTTGGCTGGTTTCAGCAATGTCAAGACAAAGGTGTGATTCTAAAGTCCAAGCGATCACTATCAGTCCTTTTCGTATTTCAAAATTGTGATAATTCTTTTCTTATTTCAAAATTGTGATAACTCTTTTCTTGCCTTTTGTCATGCAGATTATTGGATCAAGGAACCCACTTAATGTGATTAAAGCTCTCTTCATAGCTTTGAATGCTGTATGTGCCCATTTCTTTTTCAAAATCTACCCATTTCAATCTCCTCATTCTTGATATTTATTTATAGGTCATTGTCTAATTTTTCAATCCACTTGTTTCCAGATTGAAACTCCGAAGGATGTCCAACAGAAGTTTGGGCGCACTGTTGTCGAGTCATATTTATTGTAACCATCTGATCCTTTGGAGGACTCAGAGGCGAGCAGAGCCTCTATAGGTTTTTCCATGAGAAGACCAAGAAGGCAAATGGCATCAATGAGAGCCCTCTTTGTTTTGGTGGTGATGTCAACCATTGATGAGCGGGTGCATGTTGAAGTGGCAAAAATGTCAGTGCCAACAGTAATCAGATAAATAGACGGGATTCCCCTGACTCTGTGTTTGTAGAACTTGAATGAACCTGGGGACACGCATTTGAGGGTTCTTGTATAAATATATACTCCAAGATCAAAATCAAAATTGCCTCGTCTTTTTATGACGAGGTGCCTTGTTTTTGTTACCATAGCTGCTTCTCCCTGCATACTGTTGTTTGGATGATAAAATCAATTGAATATTATTTTTTTTCATGAGTTAGTGAATAGGCCATCTTGCTCATTCATTGTGTATGTCATGTGATTGACCAGAGTGCTGGTGGTGGTTGGGGTCCAGCATTCCTCAACTGGTTGATTCTGTGAGAAACTGTAGTAGGTGGGATTGTTCATCCCTGAATGTTACAGCTATACTGTCTTGTTAATTGAGGCATTTACCATGTGTTTAGTTTATTGGCACCACATCCACATACAGTTGTCGGATCATCATACAAGTAGAAGTAGACACAGTTTAGGGTGTACAGCAGCAAGTACAGGGCAGTAGCTTTATTTTATTTTGCCTGCCTGCTGAGTAGAGAGTAGATTGCATTGTAGAACGCTGATGGAGGCAGGGGCTTGAATTGCTTGCTTGCGGCACATTAGGCTTAGGGATCTGTCTGCTGCTGTGCGTGGCCACCATTGAGGCTAGGCTTGGCTGCTTGGTGCTGGTGGCGGTGTCGGTGGACGCGGAGATGCATCATGTTCCATGTCGCCGGGGACGGGGAAGCCATGGTGCACCCAGGCAAGGTAGCCACCTCCCATGTTCTTGACCTTCTTGAATCCCTGCAGGCATATGTTGTGAGCATCAGAGTAGGCAAGCTGTTGGTAGTAAAGTATATCTGTGACGATGTTGTGTACAGTTCTTACTGCTGCTTGGAGATCAATGCATGCTAGCTCTGATCTCTTGCCGCTTTGGCACCCCTGCAGATTGCAAATATATATGTTTTATTTTGCATGCATTATTACTAGGCATTATCGCAGGAATAGACTCCTCTAGTTGGTATGTATGTACTATAATATATGAAAAGCTACGTTAGTATATGAGACGGTGACGTGGTACCACTAGGACGGCTTCCTCTTTGCTGGTCAAAAGCGACGCCACCTGCTCCACAGACTGGGCGTTCTTCACCCGGCTTCCTGCGCGCGAATGTGTCAAGTCAGATAATAATAATAATAATAAAAAGCTCATATACCACCTTTATTTTATCCCTGTCAGCTTGGAAGCCAGCGTGTTATTGTCTATATATGGACGCTTTGATGGCCATATGCATGAACATAGGCATATATAGCGGCTAGGTACATGGATATGGCATTGGCATGGATTAGCAGCAGTGATTAATGGGGTGTTTAGATTGAGAAATCAATCATTGCTTATACTAATATAGTAATTATTAACTAGTTCGTGCGGGTTGAGGTAACCTATTTCATTCTACAAACCAAACAAAAGAGTGAATAAGATGATGACGCACTGACACATTTCCTAAACAAACATCATGTAAGTGAATTGTGAACATGAACGGAGAGGCTATATATACACTCGTTCCATTCCCAATTGCAAGTGTTTTATTTTTTTCCAAATACATAGTAACGCATATATCTAAATAACACAGCAAAATCTACGAAGTTAATTAGAAAGACGAAGATAATGCAGGGTATATTTGCTTGAGCCAAAGCGGATGTTGTTATAGGCAGATCGAGCTGCTGCGGATACAGTGACGTAGATTGCAGCCATCGCCCCTAGAGCACCTCACCTTAGTAGTACTGAACATGCTCTTACAGTTTATTAGAATTGAGGGAGTATATAGCAGCTAAAGAGAGATTGCTTACCTTGAGTGATGAACATGTAGGGGACGTTAAGGGGCTCCACGAGATGGCCCAGCTTGGCGAGCTCCTCCTCCGTCCTCACGTCCAGGTAGCGGTGGCCGCCGGCGGATGAGATAAGGTCCCTCGCCGCCGTCACGTCCACCGTCGTCACCACCGCCGGCGCTGCCTCCGACCTGCAAGCAGCATTATATTACTATACTACCTGGGTTTCTGTATACACACACTTGTAGCGTAGTACGGAGTAAGTAACAAGTTGTCCGACTCGATCGTGAGGAGGAGGCGCCATGGATCTCGCGCTCTTGGCTGCTACAGTAAGCTTCCTTCGATCTCTTGCCCTCCTGGAATTTGGAAAAGCTACCTGCGTCTGCGATTCTTGGTGGTCTCTAGACTCTAGTGTAGTGTGTGCTGTGGTGGTAGCGTCGTGCACTAACCAGCCAGAGCCAGTCACCAACAGATCCCGATGCAGTCAGTGTCGGCCCATCCATCCATCCATCATAATATATAGGGGCTGTTTGGTTCCCTCCCATCCTCCTAAAATTCCTGTCACATCGAATGTTTGGACACATGTATGGAGTATTAAATATAGACTAATTACGAAACTAATTGCACAACTTGCGACTAATTTGCGAGACGAATCTTTTAAGCCTAATTAGTCCATGATTTGACAATGTGGTGCTACAGTAAACATGTGCTAATAATAGATTAATTAGGCTTAAAAAATTCGTCTCGGAAATTAGCCTCCATCTATGTAATTAGTTTTGTAATTAATTTATATTTAATACTTCTTATTAGTCTCTAAACATTCGATGTGACATAAATTTTAGGAGCGCCTAAAGAACCAAACACCCCCATAATATGTGTGCCCTCCCCACTCGGTTTTCGGATCGTTGCGATGGAGATGCACAAGCACAACCTAACGCGCCTAACCTCATCGATGTCCTTCCTCGTCCCTTTCTAACGGCTCACTTTTTCGAGTAATCAAACGTACTTACTTTTGACTAAGTTGATGTTTAGTTGCTCCTTCTAAATTTTAGTCGTTGTTCCATCGAATATTTGGACGCATGTATAGAGTATTAAATATAGACTAATTATGAAACCAATTGCATAGTTTGCGACTAATTTGTGAGATGAATCTTTTAAACCTAATTAGCCTACGATTTGACAATGTGGTGCTACAGTAAACATGTGCTAATGATGGATTAATTAGGCTTAAAAATCGTCTCGTCGAGTACTGACGGATTATGTAATTTGTTTTTTTTATTAGTATCCGAACACCCCATGCAACATCCTTCCGATACATCTCCTAAATTTTAGTCACTGGATTCAAACACCACCTAAATATATACAATAGAATATTAATATTTACTGGTACTATTAGATAGGTACTACTATTCAAAATTAAATTCTCCCGTTGGTTTGAATTTAATTGTAAGATAATCAATTTCATTGCAGAGCAAACATGTTAATAAAATACATTCTATTAGTTCATGAATATTTCTTGATCCTTATCTACTCTCTGGAAAATTAACTATGTTGGTGTGAAATTTATCAGAGATTTAAACCTCAAACTTGAACTCATTACAATATTGTCATCATCAACGTTGGTCAGAAAATGACAATACCATAATCCGACTTAAACAAAAACGGACTACTCCTCTAATTAAATTTTTCCGTTGGTTCCAATATAATTAGAGGATAAACATGATCATAATTTACTAAATATAACTGCTCTTCAAATCAAATTCTCCCGTTGGTTCGAATTTAATTAGAAGATAATCAACATTAAACTTTGCAGCGGAAACATGAAAAAATAATTTACCTACTTTTCAGAAGCATTTTATTGTGTACTTATCTACTCTCTAAACAATTTATCCCGTTCGTTTAAAATTGAATAGAGATTTAACATCAAAACTTGACAACATTCATCGAAATATGCTTATGAAAGGTCTAAACTTAATTCATAAACTTTACTGTGCACTCGTCCGGCCCAGCAGCGCTACAGCAACCCAAAACCGCGTCGGCTCGGCCCACTTGCGCTCTCAGCACGGCTTGTAGCAGTTTGGCCTGCTTGGCTCGGCGGCCCAGTAGCCGCTCAGCCCACCTGGGCCTTCAACCCAGCAGTCGAAGGACGGGCCACCAAATCGGCCCGTCGCGCCGCTCGCCTCTCCCCTGCCTTGATCCCATCCGTCCATCTGGATCGGACGGTGGAGCGCGTGGATCGGAAGGGATATGAGTCGTCGGCAAGTTCGGGATCCCCTAACCCTAACCCTAGCTATCCCGGGCGACTAGAGCGTGCGCCGCTGGCGGCTCTCACGCGCGCCACGCGGCTTGGTCCGGCCATCGGCCCACGGTTGGCGACCCCGGGAAACCCTTTCTCCTTCCCTTCTCACATCTTCTTTCTCGCAGCGCCGCGCAGAGGCGAGCGCCGGAGCGATGGCCGCCCGTGATGGCCGGAGTGAGTCGGCCCTGAAAGCATCTAGGCCCCTAGTTGGATTTCGGTGATTAATGTCAATACAAGATTACTATGATTAACGTGTGTTTTGCAGAGACAATTAAGTTAGGTCATGGTAATGGAGATCGATTGGGCAATCGAGGTTGTCATGCCCCTACGATGGAAATCGTTTCGGTTTTCAAAGGATGGACGACAAGGTTAAGGATAACTAGTTCTAAGTGTCAATTGGAGTTGGAGAGACACCTAGAGTAGTTTAGGACTTTGTTTTTCCTTTGGCCGTACTATGAAGGGGGGTATGAACGGGTAGCTTGACCTAGTTAAGTCTAGTGAGTTAGGTGTGGTGCACACTTATTAAAACTAGCTCTAGATAGCTCCTATGAATGCCTAAGATCTTTTGGAGCAAACTTCATTCACATATATTCGGAAGATGGAAGTGAATGGAGGGTCAAACACTGATCGGACGCTGGCTCCGGTGCGACCGGACGCTGGCCGCAGGGTCCGGTCAGTTCATTTGACCAAGGGGATCAAGTCTGGTGTGACCGGACGCTGGGAGGTCATGTGACCGGACGCTGAGGGCCAGCGTCCGGTCGACTCCAGTAAGGGTCCAGACTTGGGAAAGAGTGACCGGACGCATTCGGTCAGTGTGACCGGACCCTGAGTATCCAGCGTCCGATCGTTTACAGTAAGCATCCAAGAGCGACCGGACGCGTCCGGTCGGTACTGACCGGACCCTGACAGCGTCCGGTCATCACTTGAAAACTGGTTCACGGGTTGAACTGACCGGAGCGTCCGGTCATCACAATCGGAGCGTCTGGTCATTGAAAGGTCCTAATATGGCTAGAGGGGGGGTGAATAGCCTATTTAAAAAATCTACAAATCAACTAGAGCAATTTGATTAGTATGACAAATAGCGAAATACAAACTTGCTCTAGCTCTACAAGGGTTGCAAGCCACCTATCCAGCAATTCTAGTTGCAATAAATACTTAGGCACACAAACTTGCTATGTAATTACTCACTAAGAGCTCTCAACCTTGCTACTCTAAAGAGCTCAACTAGAAGAATGTAAATAATAAAGCAAGCTCTCAATTCTAATTACACTAAAGAGCTTGTATCAATTAGTTTGCAAGAATGTAAATGAGTGAGTAGAGTGATTATACCGACGTGTAGGGGATGAACCAATCACAAGATGAATATATAGCCAATCACCGGGAGAATGCCAAAGAAGAGAGACAATCGATTTTCTCCCGAGGTTCACGTGCTTGCCAACACGCTACGTCCCCGTTGTGTCGACCAACACTTGGTGGTTCGGCGGCTAAGAGGTGTTTCACAAACCTCATCCACACGATTGGACACCGCAAGAACCGACCCACAAGTGAGGTAACTCAAAGACACGAGCAATTTACTAGAGTTACCTTTCGGCACTCCGCCGGGGAAGGTACAACTCCCCTTACAATCACCGGAGACGGCCACGAACAATCACCAACTTGTGCCGATCCTCCACCGCTGCTCCAACCGTCTAGGTGGTGGCAACCACCAAGAGAAACAAGCAAAATCCACAGCGCAACACGAATACCAAGTGCCTCTAGATGCAATCACTCAAGCAATGCACTTGGATTCTCTCCCAATCTCACAATGATGATGGATCAATGATGGAGATGAGTGGGAGGGCTTTGGCTAAGCTCACAAGGTTGTTATGTCAATGAAAATGTGCAAGAGTTTTCCTTTGAGCTGGCCATGGGGCTATAAATAGAGCCCCCATCAAATAGAGCCGTTATACCCCTTCACTGGGCAAAACGCGCTCTGACCGGACGCTCCGGTCATACTGACCGGACGCTGGCCCTCAGCGTCCGGTCGCCCGATGGACGCCACGCGTCACCAGCTTCAAACGCTGTTCGTCAGATTTCAACGGCTACAAAGCTGACCGGACGCTCCGGTCAAAACTGACCGGACGCTGAAGCCCCAGCGTCCGGTCATTTCCAGTAAGCTCCCCGAGGCATGTTTTTTCGACCGGACGCGTCCGGTCCACCTTGACCGGACGCAGACCAGCGTCCGGTGCTCAACCCCAGTGACTGTGCAGACCCGTCAGTTTGACCAAACGCAGAAACCAGCGTCCGGTGCATCTCAGGTCCAGCGTCCGGTGTAACACCGAAACTGGCGACCTCTCTGCCAGCTCGACCGGACGCAGCCTTTCAGCGTCCGGTCGCTGAGTGACCCAGCGTCCGGTCAGTAGACCGACGCCAGCATCATTTCAACCAACTCCATTTCAACTCTAACTTCTTCACCCTTTCTCAAGTGTGCCAACCACCAAGAATTTCATTTTCCCATCTCAACCCTACAAACACCTTGTGCACATGTGTTAGCATATTTTCACAAATATTATCAAGGGTGTTAGCACTCCACTAGATCCTAAATGCATATGCAATGAGTTAGAGCATCTAGTGGCACTTTGATAACCGCATTCCGATACGAGTTTCACTCCTCTTAATAGTACGGCTATCTATCCTAAATGTGATCACACTCACTAAGTGTCTTGATCACTAAAACAAAATGGCTTCTACATTTTATACCTTTGCCTTGAGCCTTTTGTTTTTCTCTTTCTTCTTTTCCAAGTTCAAGCATTTGATCATCACCATGCTATCACCATTGTCATGATCTTTGTCATTGCTTCATCACTTGGAGTAGTGCTACCTATCTCATAATCACTTTGATAAACTAGGTTAGCACTTAGGGTTTCATCAATTAACCAAAACCAAACTAGAGCTTTCAGTCATCCCGCAGAGGCTCATAACGGTTCGTTTTTCAGGCTGGCTTATAAATAGAAGCTCCACTCGTGAGTGGAGTATCTTTTGCTCATTCCAATAGCTGAGAAACACATTAGTGAGTGCCAAGAAGAGCAAGGTCCTAGTGAGGTGTTTGTGATTTGAGAATCCAAGAGAGTAGCCTCACTAGCAAATCAAGAGTAGCAAAGTGTGCATCCATCTTCTCATTAGGCTTCGCGTGGTCAAGTGAGAGTTCGTGCTTGTTACTCTTGGTGATCGCCATCATCTAGACGGCTTGGTGGTGATTGGGAGTTTGGTGTTCACCCGGCGGAGCTTGTGGGTGACCCAACTCAAGTTGTGAGCGGCTTTGGGTGATTCGTCGCGACGGAGTGTCGAAGAATCAACCCGTAGAGAGCACTTGATCCTTGCACGGATCAAGGGGGAGCTACACCCTTGCGCGGGTGCTCCAACGAGGACTAGTGGGGAGTGGCGACTCTCCGATACCTCGGCAAAACATCACCGCGTTCCTTTCTCTCTCTATTTACTTTGAGCACTTACTTTGAGCATTTACTTTGAGTAATTCAATACTTGTTTTTACATCCATAGAATTGCTTGCTAAAGTAAGTTTGGAACTTAGGTTGCGAGGTTGTTGTGCATTAGTTTGATATAAACACTTTTCTAGGCACAAGGGGTTAATTGGGCTATCCGTAGGATTTGATTATTGCAAGAGAATTTAGAATTAGCCCAATTCACCCCTCCTCTTGGGCATCTTGATCCTTTCAATTGGTATCAGAGCCTCGTGCTCACGTTTTTAAGCTTAATCGCTTAGAGCAAAATGTCTCACGGGGATGGTCCTCCTCCTATCTTTGAGGGAGATGATTTTCCATATTGGAAAATCTGCATGGAGGCTTACTTAGAAGCTCTAGATGTTGGAATTCTTAAAGCCGCCTCTCAAGGGTTCCCAGCACCTAGGAATGCCGCACAACTTCAAGGCGATGAAGTGAATTATGAAAAATGGAATGCAAAGGCCCACAACACCATCTTTAGAGGCCTTTGCAAAGATGTGTTTAATCGTGTAAGGAACCACAAAGACGCCCATACACTATGGTCGGACGTTTGTGCTCTCCATGAGGGAACCAAGAGTGAGCATGAGGAACGCTATCATCTTGTGATTAAAAAGCTAAATTCTTTTGAGATGTTTCCCAAAGAAAGTGCTAATGAGATGTATTCTCGATTAAATGTTCTTGTAGAGGAAGTCAATGGGCTTGGACTCACTCAAATGTCACCATCCGACGTTGTGAGAAAAATCTTGAGTGTCCTCCTCATTGACAAATGTGGGTACATTGTGACCGTGCTACATCAAGGTGATCTTTCCGCCACTACACCGACACAAATCTTGGGAAAGATCAATGCTCATGAGATGTACATGCACATCACACCACAAGATGGCTCATCCTCTACAAAGAAGAAAGAGAAGGACTTAGCATTCAAAGCTAGCCAAGACAAGGGCAAAGCAAAACTTGAGTATGAGAGCTCAAGTGATGATATTCTCAAGGAAGAGAACAAGAAGCTCAAGATGGAGAAAGAGCATCTCAAGGTGGGATTGAGCAAGTTTGCTAGAGGCAAGCATCTCCAAAGTGAGCTACTCATGAATACCGTCATGAAGATGGATAGAAGTGGCATTGGATATATAGCAAGTATAGAGAAGAAGAAGGCTCAAGCTCAACACCAACAATCAAAGCCAAAGCTAAAGCCAAAGAGATGTTTTGAGTGTGGATAAGAAGGCCACTTTGCTCATAAGTGTCAAACTCCACCACCACAACCCTTGCCCAAGCATGCTAGACCCTTTGCTTTCAATGCTCACTACATGCTTAGAAAAGATTCGAGTGGAAAGATGAAAGTCATGTTCTTAGGTCCCCCCAACAAGAGTAGGCCTAAGAAAATTTGGGTGGCTAAGTCACTTGTTGAGAAGGTGAAGGGCCCTCAATAGGCTTGGATTCCTAAAGCTTGAATCTATTGTGTGTAGGTGAACTACAAGACCGGTGGAAGTCATTGGGTTATTGATAGTGGTTGCACTCAACATATGACCGGTGATCCTCGTATGTTCACCTCACTAGATGAAGAGGTAGATGGACAAGAGAAAATAACATTTGGAGATAATTCAAAGGGCAAGGTCAAAGGATTGGGCAAAGTGGCAATATCAAATGATCATTCCATCTCAAATGTGCTCTATGTTGCTTCATTGAGTTTCAACTTGCTATCCGTTGGACAATTGTGTGATCTTGGCTTCCAATGCTTGTTCATCGAGAAGGAGGTGGTTGTATCTAAGGTAGATGACAATCAAGTGATATTCAATGGATTTAGATACAACAATTTATATCTAGTTGACTTTACCTCCGAAGATGCAAACTTGAAGACTTGCCTATTCACCAAAATAACACTTGGGTGGCTATGGCATAGAAGACTTGCTCATGTTGGGATGAGCTCACTCAAGAAGCTTATGAAGAATGATTTGGTGAGAGGATTGAAGGATGTGAAGTTTGAGAAGGACAAACTTTGTAGTGCATGTCAAGCCGGCAAGCAAGTTGCAAACACTCATCCAACCAAAGCTTTCATGTCAACCACAAGATTGCTAGAACTCCTACACATGGATTTATTTGGACCAACAACATATAAGAGTTTGGGAGGAAATCTCTATTGTCTTGTGATTGTGGATGACTATTCAAGATATACATGGGTGTTCTTCCTTCATGACAAATCCAAAGTTGCATCTTGTTTCAAGAAGTTTGCCAAGAGAGCTCAAAATGAATTTGAAGTGAAGCTCAAGAAGATAAGAAGTGACAATGGCAAAGAGTTTGACAACACAAACATAGAAGCTTATTGTGATGAAGTTGGAATCAAACATAAAGTCTCCACAACCTATACTCCTCAACAAAATGGTGTAGTTGAGAGAAAGAACCGGATTTTGATCACTCTTGCAAGGACAATGCTAGATGAGTACAACACCCCTGAAGCTCTATGGGCGGAAGCAATCAACACCGCATGTTATGCATCCAACCGCCTATTTCTTCAAAAGTTCCTTGTCAAGACACCATATGAGTTGCTCAATGGGAAGAAGCCGGACGTCTCCTTCTTTAGGGTGTTTGGTTGCAAGTGCTACATCTACAAGAAGCGGCAACACCTAGGGAAGTTTCAAAGGCGTTGTGATATATGTTTTCTTGTTGGTTACTCATTGAAGTCCAAAGCATATAGAGTATTTAATCATGCCACCGGCTTGGTTGAAGAAACATATGATGTAGAATTTGATGAATCTAACGGCTCCCAAGGAGCACATGAGAATCTTGATGATGTAGGTGATGAACCATTGAGGGAGGCTATGAAGAATATTCCGGTGGGAGACATCAAGCCAAAAGATGATAAAGATGATGTATAAGTCATTAACCAACCCTCTTCATCAAATGTACCACAAGATGGTGATAAAGTTGGGAGAGTAGAAAATGAAGATATCCATATCTCCTATGAGCAAATGGTGGTACAAGCACAAGATGTTGATGCTCCACAACCTCCTCCTCAAGTGGTCAATAGAAGAAATACACCTCTCCTACAAGATCATCCACAAGATCTCATCATAGGGAGTCCAACAAAGGGGGTGATGACTAGATCTCAAAAACTTACCTCATTTATTGCTCATCACTCTTTTGTCTCTTGCTATGAGCCTACCAAGGTAGAAGAAGCTCTAAAAGATCCGGATTGGATCAATGCCATGCATGAAGAGTTGAACAACTTCACTCGCAATGAAGTTTGGAATCTTGAAGAGCGACCAAAAGGTGCAAGAGTGATTGGAACAAAGTGGGTGTTCCGCAACAAGCAAGATAATCAAGGTGTTGTTGTGAGGAACAAGGTAAGACTAGTGGCAAAGGGGTTCTCTCAAGTTGAATGTTTAGATTTTGGAGAAACCTTTGCACCGGTTGTAAGATTAGAAGCCATCCGTATCCTTCTTTCATATGCATCACATCATGAAATGAAACTATATCAAATGGATGTAAAAAGTGCATTCTTAAATGGCTTTATTAATGAACTAGTCTATGTTGATCAACCTCCCGGGTTTGAAGACCCTAGATATCCTAATCATGTTTATAGGTTGTCCAAGGCACTATATGGGCTTAAGCAAGCCCCAAGAGCTTGGTATGAGCGCCTTCGGGATTTTCTTATTGAGAAGGGCTTCACCATTGGGAAGGTCGACACCACACTATTCACCAAGAAGCTTGATGGGCATATCTTCATTTGTCAAGTATATGTTGATGATATTATCTTTGGATCATCAAATGAAGACTCATGCAAAGAATTTGGTGAATTGATGTCTAAGGAGTTCGAGATGTCAATGATTGGTGAGCTTACATTCTTTCTTGGTTTTCAAGTCAAGCAAATGAAAGAAGGCATCTTCATCTCTCAAGAGAAATACACAAAAGATCTTCTCAAGAGATTCAAGATGGATGAATGTAAGCCAATCAAGACCCCAATGCCTACCAATGGACATCTCGACCTAGATGAGGGAGGTAACTCGGTTAATCAAACTCTCTACCGTTCTATGATTGGTAGCTTGTTATATTTAACCGCATCTCGGGCCGACATCATGTTTAGTGTGTGTATGTGTGCTAGGTTTCAAGCTAGTCCTAAGGAAACACATTTAATTGCCATAAAAAGAATCCTTAGGTATCTTAAGCACACGCCAAGCATTGGCTTTTGGTATCCCAAAGGAGCTTTATTTGAATTAATTGGCTATTCCGATTCGGATTACGCCGGATGCAAAGTTGATAGAAAGAGCACAACCGGAGGGTGCCATTTGCTTGGTAGATCACTTGTGTCTTGGTCCTCCAAGAAACAAAATAGTGTGGCTTTGTCCATCGCCGAAGCGAAATACATTGCCGCGGGTGCTTGTTGTGCATAAATATTATACATGAAACAAACTTTACTAGACTATGGAGTAGTTCTAGAGAAAGTACCTCTTTTGTGCGACAATGAAAGTGCGGTAAAACTTGCTAATAATCCGGTTCAACACTCTCGCACCAAGCATATAGATATCCGCCATCACTTTCTAAGAGATCATGTAGCTAAAAATGATATATCACTAGAAGGTGTAACGAAGATCAATTAGCGGATATCTTCACTAAACCGCTAGATGAGGCTACATTTTGTAGATTGCGGAACGAGCTCAATGTACTTGATTTTAGTAACTTCACTAAAAATTGAGCTTGTGTTGTCCCTTATATTCATTGTAATATACAACATGTTTAATTTGTGGAAATGCATATAGGGCTTGTCTAACATGGTTAAGATAACCGCCGAAAAGCATGTGAAGAAGCTTAACCTTGGATCAAACTTGACAAGCAACTAGATTTACTTTCAAGTATTACATATGCATGAATGTTGTTTTGTCGTTTTGTTCCATTTGCTCTCTTGTTGCCTATTTTCTTAAAAAGAATTATAGCCTAAGGCAAAATATTTTGAAAACTATGAGGGTTTGAGAGAGGTCACTCACATCAGTCCCAATTGGTGTTTATTTGGATCTTTTTTAAGTTGGGACTTGATTGGGAACAGGCAGCGTGAAGGAAGTTTGAAGATTTGCTGGAAAAGGTGCACCGGACGCTGCTGTCTAGTGTCCGGTCAGTTCACAGGAGGTGAACTGCTGTTGAAGGAGTGACCGAACGCTGCGTCTGTGCGTCCGGTCAGAAAGGGTTCAGCGTCCGGTCGATCGGAGGAAGATCAAGTTGTACTGACCGGACCCTGCCTGCGTCCGGTCATGGACCACCGGATGCGTCCGGTCCTGATTCCAGAGGATTTGGACCTCTCTGGAATCGACTGGATGCTGGGTGGTAGCGTCCGGTCGCTACCACCGGAGCGTCCGGTCAGTGGATCTCGCGCGACTTCAGAACTCTTTTCGATTTCCTTTTCTGTCGCGTTTGGGGGGTTATTTATCCGAACCTTTCCTCTTCCTTGACCTAACCAGCGCCGCCGTGACCTAGCCCAAGCCGCCAAGCCGCGCCGCCATAGCCTCGCCGAGTCACCGCCGTCCCTTGCGCCACAGCGCTCGGCCCCCTCGCCAGCCACGCGCCACCGCGCGCCTCTGCAGTGCCCCCGAGCCCACAGCCGAGCTAGGCGCCCTGGCCTCACGCGCCACTGAGCCCCGCGCCAGCTCATCTCGGAGCACCGCCGTCCCGCGCGCCACCACGCCTGCTCTGCACCTCGCCGGCCTCCTCGCGCCCAAGCTCGTCGCTCCACCATTGCCAGGGCTGCCAATCTTCGCCAAGTGCTCTTGCCCTATCCTCCCATTGATTGGTAAGGCAAATATTGTGTTTCACTCTTGATCTCCACAATTGTGACCTAGATCATATTCTAAACGCATTGATTCCCAATTGCATTCAGGGCGTTTGACCTAACCCTAGCCCGGTTCCGAGGATCCCCCGCGTGATATCTTATCTCTTCTCGGATCGCTGATCGTCAGGTAGAAAGCCATTCGATTCAATTTCGCATCTACATTGCTTTCTCTATTAGGATTTTGCATCTATTAGATATATGGTATTTATTTGTATATCCATCTATTCTTTCGTGCAGCGAGTCGGTTCCGTTGTGTTTCGTCTGGCAGTTGGCAGTTAACTCGGAGCCAAGCTCGCGAGTAAGGATCGAGGCCAAGCCTCGAAAGCGGCAGTTTGACAGTTGATCTTCATCAATGGCAGTTCACCATCTTGTCAGTTCAGATGGCTCGCACCAAGAATATTGGTGGTGGCCTAGGTGATGATGATAGGAGGCCCCCGCCTCGCCAGCCAGCCGGATCTAAAGGCAAGTCAACCAAGCAGGTAACATCCAAGAAGCGGAAGTACCCCGACGCAGAGACAGCGAGAGCAGCAGCTGTTGCAGAGGCCGCAGAGCGTGCCGAGAGAGGTGGCACCCGCAGCGGAGTTGTCATTGCAGATCAGCCAGTTTCACCCGCAGTCAGAGCTGCGATTGAGGAGGTTGAGCGTCGTCACGGTAGTCTAGCTGGGACTGCCATGCTTGTAGGACGACGGGTTGCCATTGAGGAGGGTCCGTCAGCACAACAGCAGCCCCCACCAGCAGAGCCTCAGCCAGCCCAGGAGACTCAGGAGAGTCAGGAGACCGAGCTGGCACCTCAGCTATGCCGCTCGAGTCGTACCAGTGCTGTAGTTCCACCGAGGCCAGTTACACAGCGCAGGGGTTCACGCCCTCCGCCCAGACCACAGGGTCCGCCTCCAGTGGTTCACCTCGACTTGAGGGCCGCTACAGCCAAGCAGGTTCAGCAGCTGCGGTTTGTTGAGTTTGAGGTTTGGTTTCCTCCGAGGAGGGATGAGAGAGCAGCTGAGGGGTTCTACACGCCACTGCAGGAGGATTTCTACAATGCATATCTTAACAGTGGGGCAGTGTTTAGATCACAGAGGGTCTGTCAGATAGAGTCCATTGTGGCAGCAGCCGGAGAGGGGATTCGGCAATACTTGTCATATTTGCCAGGACTGTCAGATCTGATTGGACGGACAGGGATATATGTACCTTCTTGGGTCCGTCAGTTTTATGCCTCACTCTTCATCGATCCACATCACAGATTCATTCACTTTGCTTTCAACGGCAAAGACTATAGAGTGACGAGTAGCAGGGCTAGAGAGATACTGAGATTACAGGAGCAGCCTGTAAAGATGCATGAGGTTTGCTATGGACATCAGGAGCCTCCCAGGCGACCTCATGGAGGGTAGGTGCCCCCTACAGATTTAGTGCGGCATTGCTTCAAGGAGCCTTTTGGTGAGGGGTCGAGCAGGAACCCCAGTGACTTGACTCCTACAGCGAGGATACTAGAGGCCATCATCAGGAGGACACTGCTTCCCAGGTTGGGATACAGAGAGGGCCTGACTCGCTTATAGCTCTGGTTTCTCAATGCCATCATGCAGATGATAGTGTTTGACATCTGGGACCTCCTTCTTTCAGAGATGGAGGATACTATAGCTGAGAGATTCAAGGGTCGCAGGCAGCTTCCCTATGCTCACTGGATCACGTTCCTCATCCGCAGAGTTGTGATTGATAAGCCCCCTGGCATGATGGATGAGTATACAGGTGCCACTATAGAGTTCCCAGCTTACAACCTGTCACAGAGGATCAGACACGCCACTCCTCTGGCACCCAGACAGCCTAGCTGTCGTCCTGACGTGCCAGAGTCTGCAGCTCAGCAGGATGAGATCATCAGAGGGATTGCAGCCACTGAGGAGGAGGAGCTAGAGGCACAGTAGGAGGTGAGTGAGTACAGTGACAGCTCCGACGACGACTACCAGCCTATACCTCAGATGCCTCCACGCAGACACGATGCAGAGGCAGGTAGCTCCAATTCTGCTCCACCTGCTCCACAGACAGACCCCGCTCTCATTGCTATTCTTGAGCGGATGCAGTAGGATCAGACACGATAGGCACAGGAGACAGCTACAAACTTCGCACAGTTTCAGGCTCGTCAGGACGAATTTCAGCGGCAGCAGCAGCTCCTTCAGCACCAGCAGTTACTTATGCAGCAGCAGCTCATGGGATTCATGCAGCATGTAGTGACAGCCATTGGGATCCCATTGCCACAGACTTTGCCCCAGCTTGCACAGCCTCCTACCACTTCGACGACTCCAGCAGTATAGCCCATCGGGCTTCAGAGTCAGGGACAGCCTCCAGCTCAGTTTCTGTCACCTCCTGTACAGGTGTCCCAGTGGTTAGCCTCACCTGGTGTAGCCCCGTTGTTCACTCCTTATCACACGAGTTTCTCACCAGAGCAGACTTCCTCACTATTCGTGCCTGAGTCGTCAGTCTCCAGGAGTCTTGGAGCATCATTCAGTGAGTTGACCGGCATGCCTACTCCGCCTCACATGCATACTGTCGGTCCGTCTACAGTAGCTCCAGCTATCATGACTACTCAGAGGCTCCCCTCATCTGTCGCCTCGTCAGATCCTACGACAGACATACTTGCAGCTTCATAGGCAGCACCAGCACCAGCTCAGACCCAGACCGCTTCAGCGACACTTCCTGCTTCAGAGGGTCAGTCAGTTCAGAGCTCAGGGTCAGATGATGATGGCGCCCAATTCCATCTTGCTCCACGTACTTCAGCGCCCGACTCGTCCGCTACAGCCCCGCCGTCCGACCCCTAGGTTTTGGTGTTTGACGCCAAAGGGGGAGAGGATTTGAGTATGTAGACTTAGGGGGAGCGAGTTTTAGGGGGAGCTAGTTATCTAGTATTAGCTTATTATATACATTTGCATTTGGAGCTTTATTTGTGTGATACACTATTACTTATGCATTCGTGTGTTTACTTTCATGCATACTATTATATATATGTGATAATGCTATCTATGTGATTGTGATATTTGACATGTGTGATTTCTACTTTGCTTTATCTATATGTCATATCACTTGTGGAATGCTCATTTGCTTTTGCTTCCGCATTTATACTTCGAAGCAAATGAGCTTTGTTATTAGTACTCATGCTTAATTCATATTCTTTGAGTACATTGTGTTGGCTTGGGTCATATAAGCGTGACTAACTCTTTTGTTCTTATTGACAAAAGCTTATATGAACCAAGCCCGTCAAAAACCTCACTCCATAACATACTTGAGGTGGTATTGTCATCAATCACCAAAAAGGGGGAGATTGAAAGCATCTAGGCCCCTAGTTGGATTTCGGTGATTAATGTCAATACAAGATTACTATGACTAACGTGTGTTTTGCAGAGACAATTAAGTTAGGTCATGGTAATGGAGATCGATTGGGCAATCGAGGTTGTCATGCCCCTACGATGGAAATCGTTTTGGTTTTCAAAGGATAGACGACAAGGTTAAGGATAACTAGTTCTAAGTGTCAATTGGAGTTGGAGAGACACCTAGAGTAGTTTAGGACTTTGTTTTTCCTTTGGCCGTACTATGAAGGGGGGTATGAACGGGTAGCTTGACCTAGTTAAGTCTAGTGAGTTAGGTGTGGTGCACACTTGTTAAAACTAGCTTTAGGTAGCTCCTATGAATGCCTAAGATCTTTTGGAGCAAACTTCATTCACATATGTTCGGAAGATGGAAGTAAATGGAGGGTCAAACACTGACCGGACGCTGGCTCCGGTGCGATCGGACGCTGGCCGCAGGGTCCGGTCAGTTCATTTGACCAAGGGGATCAAGTCTGGTGTGACCGGACGCTGGGAGGTCATGTGACCGGACGCTGAGGGCCAGCGTCCGGTCGACTCCAGTAAGGGTCCAGACTTAGGAAAGAGTGACCGGACGCATCCGGTCAGTGTGACCGGACCCTGAGTATCCAGCGTCCGGTCGTTTACAGTAAGCATCCAAGAGCGACCGGACGCGTCCGGTCGGTACTGACCGGACCCTGACAGCGTCCGGTCATCACTTGAAAACTGGTTCACGGGTTGAACTGACCGGAGCGTCCGGTCATCCCGCAGAGGCTCATAACGGTTCGTTTTTCAGGCTGGCTTATAAATAGAAGCTCCACTCGTGAGTGGAGTATCTTTTGCTCATTCCAACAGCTGAGAAACACGTTAGTGAGTGCCAAGAAGAGCAAGGTCCTAGTGAGGTGTTTGTGATTTGAGAATCCAAGAGAGTAGCCTCACTAGCAAATCAAGAGTAGCAAAGTGTGCATCCATCTTCTCATTAGGCTTCGCGTGGTCAAGTGAGAGTTCGTGCTTGTTACTCTTGGTGATCGCCATCACCTAGACGGCTTGGTGGTGATTGGGAGTTTGGTGTTCACCCGGCGGAGCTTGTGGGTGACCCAACTCAAGTTGTGAGCGGCTTTGGGTGATTCGCCGCGACAGAGTGTCGAAGAATCAACCCGTAGAGAGCACTTGATCCTTGCGCGGATCAAGGAGGAGCTACACCCTTGCGCGGGTGCTCCGACGAGGACTAGTGGGGAGTGGCGACTCTCCGATACCTCGGTAAAACATCGCCGCGTTCCTTTCTCTCTCTATTTACTTTGAGCACTTACTTTGAGCATTTACTTTGAGTAATTCAATACTTGTTTTTACATCCATAGAATTGCTTGCTAAAGTAAGTTTGGAACTTAGGTTGCGAGGTTGTTGTGCATTAGTTTGATATAAACACTTTTCTAGGCGCAAGGGGTTAATTGGACTATCCGTAGGATTTGATTATTGCAAGAGAATTTAGAATTAGCCCAATTCACCCCCCCTCTTGGGCATCTTGATCCTTTCAGGCCCCACTGCGGGCCCTCTCGCCGGCGGCGTCCAAAGACGACGGAAACGGTGACGGCGCCACCGCAGGGCCCCTTGCCGGCGTGCGCGTTCTCTCGAGGCTGAGCGCGTCGCCATCAAGTAGTCGTGCGGTGGTGCCCTGAGTCCACGCCCCGACGAAAGGTAGTGGCGATGCGGCTCCCTTCCCGTGCGCCGGTGAAGCAGCGACGCGGTCTACTTCCCACACGACATCTGAGCAACGCCGACGGTGGTGAGTTCGGCAGGTGAGCCCCAGGTATGCCCCTGTGCCATCCATCCTTGCTTCTCTCTCTAGGGTTAGGTCTTAGGGTTCGGCAAACCCTAACTGGCCAAATCCGAACCCACTGTTCATCTTCCTTCTAAAATCGTTCTTCTTTTCTACCCCAACACGCGATCTACACACTAGATAATCTGGCTCTGGTACCATTGATAGGAATTCTAGAACCTCTAGGTGCAGATCAATGGGTAAATGCATAACTTAGATAGGAAACTAGGTGATGTACCTCGCCCTAGGTCATCGTTACCTAGAGTGGATCCTGTCCGAGTCCCCTCGCGTCGGTGTAGTAGTTGCAGTGGCGCGGTGCAGTGACGGCGACCGACGGCGACGAGAGGTGCTGCGGCCCGGTGGTGACGCTTCCCGCCGCTTCAGCACTCCCTTGATCAGTAGGGTTAGAGCAGGAAGTGGGATCATAGTGAACCTCGTGTCTACGCCCTGGCCTCCACCTCCCTCTAAATAGTGCAGCGCGACGGGGGCCCACCAACCTCAGTTTTGGTTGGATGCCCCCGATCAGGGCACTGGATCAAGGCTCGACTTGACCGTTGGGCTGAGTCGGATGAGATCAACACTAACAGTTCCTGCCCTGCTTCGACTGCTCGGGGAGCTGCAAGCTGGCTGTCACGCGTCCCGTGGTCGCCGCCTCCGCCGCCACCATGGCTTCCTGCAGGCGGCGGAAGAAAGCAGGGACGGTGGTGGTGGTGCGATGCGGGGAGTGCAATGAGAACGGCCTCGTGCTGTGCCCGATCTGCTCCTTACCATCCTGCCATTGCCCACATTGCCCATTGGGGAGGAATCGAATCAGGCAGGATCCATCCACTTCAGATGCAGGTGCAGGCCGTGCTGCCGTGCAGCGCAACAAATCCCCTTTGATCTTTGCTGGTTGTAAAATGCTGGTTGGTGGATTGATGATTCAGCAATCAGCAGGCAGAGGCAGTCACTCTTTTCTTTCATCAACTATATATTGACGATTGATTGAATGATTTGATTCTGTGCCAGTCTGCCTGCCTGGATTCAAATTTGCTATGCCATCTTAGTGCAATGCAATGCAACTTGTTTGCCTGCTATTATTCTCAGGATCATCAATCAACAAGTAATAATTACTAAAGGGCCGAGGCGCGCTCGCACGTAGCATTCATCAAGGATGGTGATTGCATCAAATAGATCCGTTCGCAACACACATACATACACGATCGTTGTTACAGCGATCCCAAAATAGGATAGGCTATTATGTTTACATGCTTGCCTTGCAGCCTTTGGTGCTTCACGGAAGTGCAATCGATTGAGCGATATATAATGATGATATATGATCACTATTGCACTCTTCGATCAAGCAAGGAACTAATTTGAATGAACGTTGGAATTTCATTCGGATCCTTTTTAATTTTCATTCAAACGATCCACCCAACAATGTATATAATTTGAATTTGAATGAACGAACTGCACCACGCACCAGAGTTGGTTGTAAATTTCTTCTCTTATGAAATAATTAATAAATTACGTAATAATATAGTAGTAACTCATTCACTAACCTGGCTAGCTCACATTGCAGCACAAAAGTGTGGTGATCGAGCACATACTACCTAGCTGCACTAATCCATCTGATCCAGGATACTTGCTTGCATTGAATTGGTTCTTCAGGTTACTATCTATCTTGTTTAATTACCCTTACGGTGATGATCCAGTATATATTAATTAGTACTACTGAGTAATACATAGGCTACTGCTCGGCCAGTATGATCCTTGATTCCACCAGGTGAAGGTGCAGACGTGCATCAGTGCAGGCTCAGCTAGATCGAGCTAGGATAGTCCTTCTTCCTCCTAGTCGCAACTCGCAAGTCAATCAGCGGGAGGAGGCGCACAGCTGCCGCAGGGCGTGAAGTCGCACGGCAGCCTTGTCCGTCCGGCTGGTCCTCCACCGCCGGCATTAGCCCTGCGGAAGCGCGCGCCCTCCAGTAATACCCTCTGGCCGGAGCTGAGGAGCGCGCCGTTCATGTGGTCCATGACGCTGGCCGTGGTCGGGTACAGGAAGGGACCCCCGGGGGCGTTGTAGTAGGCGTTGAGCAGCGCCGCCGTGGCCTCCCGGAGCAGCGTCCGGTACATGTCGCCGCGGCCCTCCAGCGCCTCCCCGAGCGTCAGCTCCGACCCGTACCGCTGCGCCGCCAGGGGCCCGAACGCCATGGCCACCGTCGTGTTCGGGGTCAGCACCTTCCAGTGGCAGCGGTGGTCCGGCGACGCCCACATGCTGTGCCAAGTGCCATGCATGCAACGATTGGATCGGTCAGGAGAAATCAAAGGGAAGGAAAACAAACGATCGACGTACTCGTAGGTGCAGGCGGAGCCCTGCGATGGTGCCGTTGGAGGAGGAGGAGGCGGCGGCGGCGGCGGCAGGACCTGTGGCTCCTGCGGCTGGTGGGGCTGTTCCTGCGGCAAATTCGTTGGCGGTTTTCGCCAGACGGGCGGCAGGAGCCTTGGCCTGCGGCGCCAGAAGGGCGGGAGCGGAGAAGAGGAAGCCGGCGCCGGCGCCTGGGCGACTGGTGGCCTGCTGCCGCCGCGTCTTGACCTGTCGTGTCCCGGGCAGAAGTCCATGGCCTCGTCCGGCTGCGAGAGCAGCGGCGGCACGGTGTAGAGCGCGAGGCCCAGCATGCGGAAGGCGAGCGTGAGCTCGCGCGGCGCGCCGGGGGACGTCGCGGCGCCGCCGCAGTGTCCCGTCCCCTGGACGACGCGCGCCGTGCAGCGGTTCATGTCCGGGGATCCCTCCATGCGGACGGAGAAGCCGCCGAACCAGTTGGTGTTGCTCTCCCGCACCGTCAGCGGGGTGTCGCCGCCGCCGCACTGGATGGCCACGCGCGCGCCTGCAATGGCAAGAGCAAGAGCATGCAGTGCACGTCTGGTTCGTGATGTATGGTATGGGATTGGATGGGTTAGGTGGGCAGGGGCAAGAGCATGTGAAGTGCAGTGCAGGAATGGCATGGACGACCAGATCAGCAGGCGATGATGGATGCCCAACCACCGTACGTACCGTAGAGCGGGTAGTCGAAGAGTCCCTTGGCGCCGTCCTTGCACTGGTCGCAGAACACCATGCCGGCCACCACCGTGCTGGCCGCCGGCACCGTCGCCTCCGCCACCGCGGCGAATCCCAACAGCACCAGCAGGATGAGTAGCCTGCGGGTGCTGATGACCACCATCTGATTCTGATGCGGCTCCTTCGTCATCTGATCGATCCGCTGGGGCAGAGCTAGCGAGGATCGACGGTGATCTGATGTGGCCCTCCGACTCCGATCCGATACGACCGATCGATCGACGATGGAAGCTGGAGTTCGTCGCCGATTGCTGCTGAGCGCTAGCAGTAGCGCATTGCAGCACCCCTCCTTCCTATTCCTATGCTGGTGTACGATGTTGGTCATCTGCAATATATTCGCTCCCTCCTCCCTGCTACTGGACTGGATATAATGGTGATTTTTTGGTGTGCTAGCCAGCAAAAGCTGAGGTGTATATATATATATATTACAGCTAGCTGCTAGTACGCAACACATACCAGCTGCTCCTGCTCGCTCGCCCGCTTTGTGTGACGCGGCCCATTCGGCAATCCCCTCTCTCTCTCTCTCACTATTGTTGTTACTGCACTTCTTTCCCCTTGGTTATTTAACAAGGGAAATGGGCTTTGCATGCTGCATTCTCTAACTCTGGCTTGTGTTGTACTAGCTCTAGGTTTTTATTTAATTTGTAACTAGTTAATACCACTATTGTATCCATCTTGCTTAATTAATTGGTTCAAACATGTATATATGTAAAGCCGATAGCTTCGGCCTTCATGCCAAGGGAACTGAACTGGTGGCTACGGAAGGTGCCAAGGTGTCGATGCCAAATATATGTATGTATAAAACAAATAGCGATGGCATCGAAGTTTGGCATAAACTTGCATATATATGACTAGTTCTCATCAAATGCAATACAACACAAAACTGATCCTTGTATCAACACACACACACACAAAAAAAAAAAACTGTTTAAGCATAACTTTAATCTATCACTACATCATCATTAAATCAATAATTGACTTTAACTCTAATCTTGAACAATTTTTGAGTCAGTCACTACCTATAGACTCTTGGATGTCGAAGGAAATGTTTTCCCTCGATGCTACCTGGGTCTCCGCCTCTGAACTTCCAAATTGCAATATATAGACAGAACAAGATTTACAAGATTGGGAGGAACCTCAACCATATAACTCATGTGTTAGCAAAGCAAGCATTTGCAGCCATCCAGTTTCAACCTTTCACAATTTTCATTACTTGTACTAATCATGCTCATGTACACCAGTGCCCCTTAAGGAGCGCACTGCACTGCAGTGAACTCTGTTTCCCCGTTAGCTGCTGAAATAAAGTGATGTTACTTGTGTAGAAAAAAAAAAAAACTTCCAAACCGCGGGGCATCGGTGCTGCAGCCTGCATACTCGCTCGTGGGCCAAGAAACTTTAGAAACAGATCTTTAGACCCAGCCCAACAACCCTTCTCCACAGCCCAACTCGCAGGCACGCAGCCCCTTACCAATTTTAGCCGCCGTTGAGCGCACCAGCCGCACCCCTCCCGGCTCCCGGTCCGAAAAGTGAGACGTGAATTCATTTCATTTCTTTTCCTTGCTGTGAGAAATTTGCAGCGGCGGCGTTCGAAATTTGAAGTCCCTTGGGAGCCGGCCAGCCGTGGAAGGGAAGGGGAACCGCCGCCCGCGAGGCCGCGACGCTTGATCGATCCATCCACCCGCGGAGATTCCCGGCCGTGTGCCCGTGTGTGGAGTTGAGTTGTGATGGAGGCCACCTCCTCGCCTCATCCTCCCACCACCGTCCGCCGGAACCCACCCCGCCGCGCGAGGCCTCCCCCGACCCCGCTCACCGGCGCCAAACCCAAACCCTCCTCCCTCTCCCGCCTGCTCGAGGATGAAGCAGCGTCCGCCGCCTCCGTTCCCCGCCCGCCGCAGGAGGACCGCCTCAAGGTCTTCCTCCGCATCCGCCCACTCACGGACCACCGCGATCGAAGCCGCCCAGTGCCCGCTGCCAAGGAGCCGCGCCGGAAGCCCAAGCAGGGTGGACCCGGACCCGGACCCGGGCCCGGGGAGGTCTGCCTCGCGCCCACCGGACCCAACTCTGTCGCACTAACTGTCCCACGGTCGAAGCTCGTCGACGCCAAGCGAGGTCGGACCGAGGTCTTCGATGGCTTCTCCGCCGTTTTTCCGTCCAACTCCACCCAGGTTCTCTTCCTTATATCACCTTGCAAATTAAACCCCAGCCTTTGAAGTATTGTTTAAAGAGCTTTATTAATTTCTGTAGAATCTTGTCCAAAACTGATTTTCGCTCTGCACGGTTTTGACCACAGTTTCTTCACTAAGTCATGAAACTCAGGATTATTTAGCCAACTCAACTCAAACCTGAACTGTTTACAGATTTAATAGGTCCAGCAGAAATTATGAGAGGTTTATGGTCAGATATTTCTCTAGGAAGCCTTTTAACAATAGCATATGGGAAGATATCCTCCCACTCTTTAGAAACTAAAATTCTATCCAATTTTTCCAATATTGGACATTCCTGATTATTGTACTATGTGTATAGACCCCCAGTCATCATCAACTCCCTTAACTCGTGGAAGTGAATAAGGGCGTTAAACAACCCAGAGTATCTATGTACCCTGTTGTTCTTATTCCTTTCTTTGGCATATCTAATTATATCGAAGTCTCCTCCAATCAAGATAGGTAGTATGTACTGTACCTACTAGCGATTTAGCTTGATGATTAAAGGTCAGGTCCACTTTCCTCCTCACAGCATGATATCTTCGCGCAAGTCATGAACCCTCTGGTGGATGACTTCCTGGGCGGAAAGAGCGGCCTTCTGGTTGCAATGGGCCCCACAGGCTCTGGAAAGACGCACACCATCTTTGGTAACCCAAGGAATCCTGGTATACTGCCCCTCACGCTGAGGAGAATCTTCGACGCACAAGGCGAAAACAAGGTTGCCAGGAAACCAGCAAGGTAAAACATGTTGTTTCACATCCAGTCCCTAGTTACATTTGCAAGCTATGGCATGGACGGAACCATATCTTGATGTTTCTTTTTCTATGACAATAGCAGGTCATTTTTCCTATCAGTGTTTGAGATACTTTCTGAGGGAAAAGGGGAACGCATTCTTGACTTACTGTCTGATGCTGTGGAGTGTGTTCTTCAGCAGTCAGTGATTAAAGGTCTTCAAGAGGTAGTCCTCAACCAAACACCTTGAACACTCTTGATAGGACTGAATACCCTTTGACTCTGTGATTTTAGTTTGAATTGCATTTCTTGTTGTCACCTCCTGAGAATTCCAATCGGATAGTTACAATTAACATGGGTGGGAAGGTGCTGTGCAAGTCTTGTGAGGAATTTGCATTTCTTGCTGTTATTTGGAATCATGATTTCTGATCACATGAATGTCCTGGAAGTTGGAACAGTACATGTCATTTGAATTGCATCGTGGAAGAGACTGATATGCCTGATATATCTGTAGCAGACAATAAGTTGTTAGCTTTAATTTGTTCTGCAGGTTGCCCTTTCAAATCCTGCAGATGCGGAGAGCTTGGTTTCATGTGGTATGCTAAAGCGCAGCACGGCTGCAACAAATGCTAACAGCAACTCAAGGCATGCTCTTGCTCTCCTTACAAATATGTTCGCTTGTTCTTTCGTAATGGATGTTTTTGTTCAGAATACACTTGTGTACCTTGGAAATTTTTTTCTTAATAATCATAACAGACATAGTGTTTCACTAGTGAGCATCACTATTTGCTCGCTTCTATTCTAGGTCTTTCAAATAACTTTTAAATCATGTTTATAAATATGATGTTAAAGAGAACTTCATTTTGTATTGCAGTCGATCTCAGTGCATCATCACGATACGCGCAGACAGTGAACATCCACTTAGTAGTGCTGTTCTGACCATAGCAGACCTTGCTGGTGCAGAGCGGGAAAGGAGAACCGGAAATCGAGTCTGTTTCTCCATCAGCGTTACTTTGTAATATGATAAAACAAAGATTTGTTTCTAAAAAATGATTAACCGTTTGTTTGCAGGGTTCAAGGCTGTTAGAAAGTAACTTCATCAACAACACATCCATGGTTTTCAGTCTCTGTTTGAGGGTACTGCCAAATGGCTTTTGTCCTGAATCTTTTTTTTCACTGCAGTCTACATGCAAAACACTATCATTCACTCATTTGCATCTTTGAATTAATGAAGATGTGCTAGCCTGTTCACTAATTCTTTTCTTTTTTTGTATTGGTAACTGCAGTCTCTGTTAGAACATCAGAAAAACCAGAAGAAGCCCTTGGAAAAGCATTTCAAGAATTCCATGGTGATATTTCTTAATTCGCTTAAAGCAGTAGTATATAAGACTATTTTATAATTGAGATTTCAATGTTAGCTTCTAAATCTTTTTGCCATTTTTGATAGTTGACAAGGTACTTAAGAGACTACCTAGAAGGAAGGAAGAAAATGACTCTGGTATGATACATGGACCTGAAATTATCACTTGTAACATTGAAAGTATATATTAGTAAATTTGTCATGATCAACACTTTCCAATGACTATATTTTCAATAAATATAAACAAAAAAATGCTTGGAAAAAGTAAGTGAAAAAAATTGGAGACCTTGCAATATCCAAAACTCAAGTAAAAAAGAAGGGTGGTGGTAGGTTTTTAGTGCTACATATTTTTTGCGCAAGAAGTTTTTAGTGCTACATAACACTGGTGCTAACCCTTCGGTGTACATGTTGATTCTTGTGTGCTTTTATCTTTACTTTAATAATTATCTGCCCTTATTTTTCAGATCTTGAATGTGAAACCAGGGGATGATGATTATTTGGATACATCATTTTTGCTTAGACAAGCATCTCCTTACATGAAAATAAAGTACTATTACTCTCCTTACTACACTGATTCATTTTCTTTTCTTTTGCTATAATTGAGAAGAATAAAACATAACTAGTGGGAAAGGTGGTATTAGGTTGCTTATTGGTGCCAATCATATCAGTATTTATAAGGTTGATAATTGTAACTGTATTAATAGAATCTTGCTAATCTTGTAAGATCATAGTTTGTAGCTTCAATTAGAAGAAATGCGGCGAGGAAAGTGGCAACATTGATCACTTAATCAAATCAACTAGCTTTTCTAGAAACTTGTTTTTGTCTTCAAAGACAAAAGGATAGATGTCCCATTTAGGGTATTTATTTTTTTGTAAATCATTTGGTTACCATGTGATATTCATTACTTGGCAATCTTATAGCCAAGATCTCTAATTTACCCTTTCTAATTTCTCATTCATTTTGCTTCCTGTTATCTTGTCAGGTACACTAGCCTTGAGGACTCTTCTGACTTGGCTTCCCAAAAGAGAATCAACGTTTCCTTGATTTGCCAAGAGAACAAGAAAAAAAGGAAGGTTCAGAAGCCTGAAGTCCTTGTGGTACAAATTGCTGTTTACCTTCAATATTTGAGTGTGTTTAGATTTAAGACTGTATAGATAGCTTCCATGCACTGCAGCATGTTGATCCAAAGTTTCAATTCACATACATACCATATGTATTTTTACTGAATGGTTATGTCTTTGCTGTCTTAAGCAAAGATATAACCATCTGATCATAAGCACTGCTCTTGTTTTAAAAACTATAGGACTAGGGAAGGTATTATTTCTTAGTGGGACTGTGTTGTCATATATTTTACGTTTGCAGGTTGAAGGAAAGGAAAATGTTGATACAGATGATATTTCTAAAGTTTCTGAAAAAGGTTCTGTTTACTAGTTCTTATGATGTATTTCAATGTCGCATGCTTTATTTTTGGTGCAAGTTATCTGTGGTACTGGTGAACCTTTTATTTACTTTCAGTATTGCAATAATATTTGAAATGGGTACAGATGGCGCACAGCATGTGTCTCTCAACTCAGAGATGCCAAGAGTATCCAGAAGCGAAGCAATAATGACAAACTTTGCCAGGGCTTTATTGACTGTATTAAGACAGTATAAGCACAAACTTTTGGTAATTTCCGATGCTTGTTTTTTCTTCTGAGCATGATATGTGGAACATCTGTTCAATATAAGAGCTTTTCTGGGTGGTTAATACAGAACTCTCTCTCTCTCTCTCTCTCTCTCTATATATATATATATATATATATATATATATATATATATATATATATATTTGTAATATTTCATGGTGAATGTTCTTGCAATGTTATTACCATTAAAGGGTAACAATATTTTCATCGTACTTGTTTTCACTTTATGCTGTCATAATAGGAGTCCGAGAATGCTGCTGAAAGCATGAAAGAATTGATTAGAGATAAAGATATCCAAATTAGAGATAAAGATATCCAAATTATGGAGTTGAAAAAGGAGCTGGAGGCTGTAAAGTATTGTTCATGCAAGAGCTCTCCAATAACTGAAGATGACTCTGTTAACCATGATGATTCTGCATCATCTGGTCAAGCTGCTCAGAGTTTGGTTTCTGTATCAAATCAACCTGACCTGGGATCTTATGATGCTTCAGAAGATAATTTGCATGTAAGCAAAAGAAACTTGAATACACAAAACTTGATTCATCTGTTATTTTGGAACTTTAATGGCCTTCATTTATCTCCTTGGTTATTCGGGAAAACAAGGAAGGTTGGTACCAGGATATGCTAAAAAGTCATACGAAAGGCCACACCCTTGGCTGCAGCCAAGGGAACTTATTTTTAAAAGTATAGTTATTATTCTTTTGGAACATGGAATGTTACTATCAGCTCATATTCTTATTTTTCCTTTTTTTTGTAATATCTTCTTTTCTCTATCTAGCATCTATTGCTTGTGTCCAAGTCAGAAGCAGTTCCTTTGCTATGCTGCCATCTCATTGTTTTCTAAAATGCAGTCAGCTGTACATTTTTAAGCTATACCATTGTCAGAAGAGTATTCAGATACATTAGGGCTTCCTTGATATGATCTTGTAAATTACAAGATAAACCAATAATTACCCCCCTCCCCCTCCTTACAGGTCGAAGCACAAGAATTGACATGCTGTGGTCCTCAAAATTCTTCAGCTCCTTGTATCCTGAAAGGTTAAGTCTGTTCACTGTAAATGTGCCAGAAGCAACATTTTAAAATGGTTGTTTCTAGTCCTGAATTAATTTTCTCTTTGTGTGACAGGGGAATCTGACAGTTGTGATGCTTCGTCTGTTTCTTTGATAGATGAACAAGTGTGCTCCAGAGATTTTAAGGTTGATGCTTACCTTGTGTATTTGACTGTTTTCTGCACCCACTTGAGCAAAGTGTTATCAATTTCACGTATCTACTTGTAGTGATGCAACCTAATATTGTAAAATGATGCTTCAGTTTGTATTGATATGCATTACAATCCTTTTTTAGCCAGAGAAGTCATGCCATCTTAATGTTTTTTGTTCAAAGTTTGACATAGAACAAAGAGGTACCAAGGTTGCTCCTCTTTCTAAATGCATATTTAGTGTTTTGTACCAGTAACAGCCTACCATTGTGCTTGGATAGTAGGCTTTATTGCTATTGTTTTGCTATTAGCACTTGTGGGTTGTGGCTAGAATTTTCATTAGAGTTCACTAGACCAAATATACATTGGAAATAATAGTAACATATTATCTTTACCTTTTTCCTGTTCTTTTAGGTAGAGTTACAAGTGTTTCGTAAGGAATTGGATAGATCTGAAAGTTTTACTGTGTCAATACCTGCACACACTGGTGGTGCAATGCCTGCATCTAGCTATTCAGATCAAAGCTTGACAGGTATCTCATATTTCTATACTTTCATTTTTTTTTCTAAATAATTTTACATGGTAATCTGCAGGAAGTTAGGAGTTGTATTTCTTGTTCTGTAGAGACTGGACTCCCTCTTAAAAGATGATTAAATCTTTCATAAGGAAAACCTGTTTGATTGAGTTTTCATGAATTTTACTAGGCAAAAGATCATCAGGGGTATACTTTAATTTTCTGCAGAAGATGATGCACTTCTGTGCCTGAACACTGAAAAAACCAGGCTATCTCCACAGTGCACTACTAGTAGCAAGACAGCTACCATAGGGCAAAGTGAAGAAGAAACGGAAGAGTTGAGCAAGGATAAGGATATTCAACATATTAATATAAGAGGTGAAGAGCTTTTTAATCTTTTATTGAATGATTTCTTTCTCTGATGCAATTTTGTGACGATTTTATTGGATCTTTGAATAGAAGAGAAGCATCCTGAATCTCGGAGCTCTTCACAGCAAGTGATCTTTGACACAGAAGGTACCAGCTCCAGTGAGTCATCCTTGCTTGGAACGGTAAGGAATGAATTTATTTATTCCATTATTCTCAGCCCCTGCCCAAATTAGCTTGAGGGTAGTTTACAACAATGTTCCTGTATTGTTCTCAGGTTGAGTTTGCCATCTTATTTCTGTAGCCAAGTCAGCTGTATCATGAATGTCGTTGTTAGGAAACTTGACAAACCGGTTATACTTGTTTAGGTTGCTTCTGAAATGAAGCTTGAGGAACTGAACCAGAAATCTGAAAGATGTGAACCCGCTATAGAAAAGGCTACCGTGGAACTGGAGCATGGTATAGACTGTAGTCAAGCTCCAGACCAAAAGTGTGATCATGCCCCAGCGAAAGCTGCAAAGGTTTGAAGTACTTTGTTTGCCTTGAATGTATCATTGGAATTATACACAGCTTAGAAGTTGTGCTGGGAATATATTTTCTTATACAGCTGTGTTGCTTGCGATTGTGCCCCCCTAGGCTCCAAGCAAGTGCAGGGAGGCAGATGAAACTGCAGATACAAATAAGGAAGCTTTTGGGTCTAGGCCTGGCAGTATGAAGAAAACCAGGAGGTGAATGCACGATTATGTTGTGTGTACAAGTAGAAACATATATGGTGATCGTGCAACAACTAATTGGTCTCGGGGTTTGGTTGAGCAGGAGGTTACAGCCAGCTGCCGCTATGTTGCTCAGGGAATTCACTGACGCTGACATTGATGCGGATAACAAAATGGTACATATGTATGCATGTATACTGAAAATGGCAGCAGAAGTTTTGGAATGCACATATAGGTCGGGTTTGCTTGTTGACTTGGGCCACGGTTGGTTGTGATTACAGGAAGAAAGATGCAGGTCATCATCCAGATCCAGGGTGCCAACCGGGAGATCAGATGCACTTGTGCAACTTCTGATGAAAGGCCGTCCAGGCGGTCCAGTCCGTAGAGCATAGTGTAGCTTCATGATGTGGTGAAGCTAAAGCTAACTGTAGAGGAGGCACCGCATGACACGGCACATTATTTTGCAGCAGTTTGTTGACAGATGAAAAAAAAGCCATGTTGTGTTGTGTTTAGGCCGGTCCAGGATCTGTGTCTCCCTCGCCTGCTAGTAGTACGTAGTAACCAGCAGCATGGGTTTGATGTGAGTATGTGAGCATGGTGGTTTGTAGAAAGGTGTTTGCTGCACTTGCACTTGATTTAGGTCCCGTTTGCTTCGCTGAAAAAACAAACCAAAATAATATTCCAACTGATTTGTTGTGAAAGAAAAACACTAAAAGTATGTATTATAAGAGAAGCAAACAGGGGGTGTGGTAGTCTTCTTGTGGATGTGATCGCAGTTGCATATGCTGCTGCTTCGTTGAGAAATGAAAGTAGTAATTATTATTGTCATGGACCTGGGAAAAAAACATCGAGCTAGGCCTCGGCGGATGCTGGAGAGGATCAGGGGCGCGTTTAGTTCCGGCAGGATTCGGCATTTGCATGTGATGGCAAACACTGTAGCAATTTCGTTTGTATTTGTGAATTATTGTCCAAACATTGACTAATTAGGCTCAAAAGATTCGTCTCGCAAAGTTTAATCAAACTGTACAATTAGTTTTTGATTTTATCTTCATTTAGTACTCCATATATGTACCGCAAATTTGATGTGACGGGGAATCTTTTTTTTGCATAGTACCAAAGTTAGGAGTTTGGGGAACTAAACAAGGGCCAGAGCAGAGCAAATGGACGGCGCAGGAGTTACCGACCATGATTTAAGGTAGGTTTGGATCTATTAACATGAGGCTGTTTGGATCCACCTGATAATAGAATGTTGATGATGAGTTAAAGGTGCATATAAACTATTAGTACCTGTTAGCGACTCTAAACCTGCAAATGAACTATGTGTGCGCGTCAGCACGTGCTGTCTCTTTTTTTCCCCTTCCGAGAGCGTGTCCTTGTGAGATCCGCTCGTGATCCGCTCGTCTCGAGCAATTGTTTAGGCAATCTTCTTGAGCATTGAACATAGTAGATGCTAAAATGTCAGGAATTGTGCTTGTCTTCTTAAACCATACAACCCATCATTCAAAAGAGCAGTGAACTACTGGTCTACTAGTATGTTTAAAGACTCGCATACTTTTATTGCGTTTTTTTTATTGCATGAGTAAGTCTTTAAAGTGTTTTAATTAATTACGAAAAATTCGCTGTCTCAATAAGCGGAATTTAATCGGCGGTAGCGGTGTAGTATTGCAATTTTCTATAATAAAAAAGAATTTAAATTAAAAAAAATAAAAAGAATCTGCTGGAGAGGATGAGAGCCCATGAAGGGAATGGCCCGCCCCGGAGTTGCTGGGCTGTGTCTGTGTCTCGCTCTCTTCTCTGGCGTCTTCGTCGTGCTCCTCCTGACCTCCTCCTCCTCCCTTTTCATCGAAGGGTGGAATCCATCCAACAAGGAAGGCAAAAGGGAACAAGGGGAAGCAAGCAAAAATCCCCAATTCCTTCCAGATCGACCCACCGCCGGCGAATCCAATCCAGGAGCTGTCGCTTGGAATTGGATTCATGCGCATCCGCCCGCTGCCGCTGCCGCTGGCCGCCGCCTAGTCTCGGCCGGCCGGCCGACCGGCCGCCCTCCTCGCGCGCGCGCCCTGCCTTGTATGGAAACACGCAGCAGCAGTCGCAAGCGCGCAGCGGCCGCCGCCTCCTCGTCCGCCTCCAAGCGCCCCCGCCGCAACTCCTCCGCCTCCTCCTCCTCAGCGCCGCCGCCCCAGCAGCCACTGATGGAACCCTCGCCCTCCTCCCGCCGCCGCTCCCGCGCCGCCGCCGCCGCCGACAAGGGCAAGGACCCCGACCCCTCCTCCTCCGACCACCCTTCTCCCCCCGCCCCCGACGATGACGCCGACGTCCCCTTCCCCCAGTCCTTCACCTCCGCCAGCACCGCCCTCCAGGGTCTCCTCCGCAGGCTCGGTGCCGGCCTCGACGACCTCCTCCCCTCCTCCTCCTCAGCGCCCTCCTCCGCCACGTCCGGTCACCTCAAGAGGATCCTCGCCGGCCTGCAGGCGCACGGCGACGAGTCGCGCCAGCTCCAGTCCCTCATGCAGCTCTGCGAGATGCTCTCCATCGGCACCGAGGACTCGCTCGCCGCCTTCCCCGTCGACGCCTTCGTCCCAATCCTCGTCGGGATGCTCGGCCGCGAGGACGAGCCTGCCACCGCTGGTGCCAGCCCCGACGTCATGCTGCTCGCTGCGCGGGCACTGGCCAACCTCGTTGATGTGCTCCCCTCCTCCTGCTCCGCGGTCGTGCACTACGGGGCCATACAGTGCTTCTGTGCTCGACTGCTCACCATAGAGTACATGGACCTCGCCGAGCAGGTGGTGCCTTTCCTTCTTTTTTCGCTCTATATGATCAGTCATCCTCATTATCTAAAAAAAATGATCAAGGTGCTGCTAACACATTTACTTTACTCGCCTTCTCAGTCTCTACAAGCCCTTAAGAAGATCTCTCTGGAGCACCCAACCGCCTGTTTGCGAGCTGGTGCGCTAATGGCTGTTCTATCGTATCTTGACTTCTTCTCCACTGGGGTTCAGGTTGAGTCCTCTGATCTTCTTTCAGCCGTTCTTGTCTTGTGCACGGTTTGCATCTACTTACACCTCTTCCCATGGGGGCACATGTTTGTTGTAGAGGGTAGCCTTGTCTACCGCCGCAAATATTTGCAGGAAGCTGCCGTCCGATGCTTCTGAGTTTGTCATGGAAGCTGTCCCATTGCTCACGAATCTCCTAAATCACCACGATTCCAAGGTACTTTTCAAGCTCAGATAGTCAGACCTCTGCATTATGATATGACTTATCGAGGTATATCATGTATTTCCCAACCCTTTGTTTATGTGCCCTACAGGTACTAGAGCATGCTTCTGTTTGTTTGACACGCATTGCTGAAGCTTTTGCCCATTACCCCGACAAACTTGATGAACTCTGCAATCATGGATTAGTTGCTCAAGCTGCTAGCTTGATAGCTGTTGGCAACTCCTCTGGCCAGGCATCACTGAGTACATCCACATATACGGTATGCACCAATTTGTTCTTGATACCCTTCTAGTGTTTGCCGTGGCCCCTCTCACACTTGTGCTAAAATTTGGTTGCACACTTTTTCAGGGCTTAATCCGTCTTCTCTCAATATGTGCAAGTGGATCCCTGCTGGCAGTTAAAACACTGCTTCTTCTTGGGATCAGCAGCACTCTTAAAGACATCCTTTCTGGCTCTGCTTTGATTTCTGGAGCATCAGTCTCCCCTGCTGTAACAAGGCCTGCCGATCAGGTGCATATTTCTATCACTGACTTAGGACTTGACTATTCTGCTAGAGCTGTCTCACTGAGTCACCAGGTCGCGGGTTCGAAGCGGCCTCTCCGCAGATTTTGCGGGGGGGGAAGGCTTGCCTCAGTTTTTCCCTTCCCCAGTCCCCACTCATGTGGGAGCTTCCGGCACTGGGTCTGCCCCTTTATTGGTGGATTCAATAAAAATCTGATTTATCAGTGAAAAATTAGGCTTTGACATCTCATGCTTTCTAAAATTACATCTACCACACATACTTAGACAGCCTTTTTGAACTCTAAAGGCAACATCGTATGTTCATAATTATAGAGGTAAATGCATCAGTGGCCCCTAAACTTGTCAAGGGGTGCCACTTAGGTCCATTAACTTTGAAAACATATTTCTAGGTCCGTAAACTTATTAAGTGGTGCACCACACATCCCTAAACTTGTAAAACGATGCACTACAGGTCCATTTCTGGACCATACCAACCACTGTGGTGCACCAATTAACAAGTTTAGGGACCTAGAAATGTGTTTTCAAAGTTCGTGGACCTAAGTGGCATCCCTTGACAAGTTCAGGGGCCACTGATGCATTTAACTCATATGTACCATCGAGCAATTGTGTGGGCGATTTTCTTGAGCATTGAACATAGATGCTAAAATGTTGGGAATTGTGCTTGCCTTCTTAAGCCATACAAACAATCATTTAAAAGAGTAGTGAACTAGTATGTTCAAAGACTTGCATACTTTTATTGCGCTTTTTTATTGCCTGAGTAAGTCTTTTGAAATGTTCTAATTTTAATGAAGCAGGAGGTGTTGGTTTATGGCACACAGGGGAACAAAAGTCTCACATGTAACATGATAGAGCAAAATCTGTCATAGCTCATCTTGATTAAGTAGCTGTTGTGATTCTTGTCGCCTTATTTTCCTTCCTAATGTGCAAGTAAATTGTGCTTTTGGTCAATCGTATTCGGTATGGTACAGATACAAGAGTTCCTTTTCCATGCTATACAATTGAGTATGAATATATGATGTTGTCTCAGCTGCTGCTTGTTGCTGTCTTGCTTAGCTGCTGAAATCATTTGTGGTACATACACACAAGAGTCTGGCATTTGTTGAGTATGATTGCTTGAACATATACGGTTATCTGCAGCTGCCTCTGTATCCTCTCACTTTGCTGCTTAAACACTAACTCTTGAAGTCCACACTGTTTGACCCGTCAGTTTCATACTTTCATACACCTGTATGTTTCTTGTTGTCCAAATGTTTTTCATATGTTTACCCCTAATATTGCAGATGTTTGAGATTGTGAGCCTTGCTGATGATTTACTTCCGCATATGCCTGCGAGAATCATTAAGTTACCAACATACTACCATGCATATAAAGGCTCTTCAACAAAGAAATCTGCTTCCATCAAACAAGAGGGGGCTGGTTCAACAGGAAATGAAAGGTCTGGCCGTGAGAGGCTATTGCGTGAGCAACCTGAGCTCCTACAGCAGTTTGGTATGGATTTGTTACCCACAATGACACAGGTTAGTGCCGGAATTCTTCTCCTGATAGCCATTTCAATTACTGTTTGTGTTTTGTCTTTTGGGGTACTTTAATAGACTGTGTGCTTGTTCAGGTGTATGGTTCTAGTGTAAATGCACCAATACGTCACAAGTGTTTATCGATCATTGGGAAGTTAATGTACTACAGCTCTGCTGAGACAATCCAGTCTCTCCTTGGCACAACAAACATATCCAGGTTTTAATACAAGTTCCTTCAAAGCCTTATATTCCTTTTGTCTGGAGAATGGTCTCTCTCTCTCCCCTCCTCCTGGAACACGCAAAAGAGCTGCACGTTTTTCATTAAAAGAACAAAAAGTTTCTTAGGTCATTTCTAGGGAATGTTTCAGAACAACGGATGCTAAAAGACAAATAGAAAGTCTCTCAAGTTTCAATGGACATACTTCTTTTCCAATCCCTTCTAAGTTATTTCATTTCCATCTGCAGCTTCCTTGCAGGCATTCTTGCATGGAAAGATCCTCAAGTGTTGATTCCTGCTCTTCAGATAGCAGAAATAATGATGGAAAAACTTCCAGAGACATTTTCCAAGCTGTTTGTGAGGGAAGGTGTCGTTCATGCCGTGGAGTTACTTATATGTTCGGAATCTTCCAACACAGTGCCTTCTCAGGTGCCACCTCAGGATAAAGATAATGATTCTGCCATGCCATCACGTCCTAGACGTCAACGCCGGCGTGGGGGTGCTGTGGCAGCAGAAAATAGTTCATTCGATGAATCAAATAGTTCCAACCTTGGGGTTACATGCTCAACAACGATCGCTTCAGAAGCTCCAAACACCAGCCTTCGTTTCGCAGTTAGCGACCATGCAAAGTCTTTCAAAGATAAATACTTCCCAGCAGACACTGATTCAAGTGATATTGGGATTACTGATGACCTTCTTAAACTGAGTGCACTCTGTGCAAAGTTGAATACTGTATCTGAGAATGTCAAAACAAAAGTCAAAGGGAAATCAAAAGCTATAAGCGCTAATTTTTTGGATATCTCAATTGATGTCGAAGAACAGTTAGACAAAATAATATCTGAAATGCTCTCTGAGCTTAGGAAAGTTAATGGTGTTTCCACATTTGAATTCATTAGAAGTGGTGTTGCCACAGCATTGCTTGACTATTTGTCTTGTGGGACATTTGGGAAGGAAAAGGTATCTGAAGGAAACCTACCCCAGCTTCGTCAGCTGGCCCTTAGGCGATACAAGTCCTTCATATCTGTTGCCCTTTCTATTGATCATGAACGGGATGAAACTCCCATGGCACTGTTGGTTCAGAAACTGCAAAGTGCATTGTCTTCGCTGGAACGTTTCCCTGTTGTGCTCAGCCAGTCTAGTAGGATTGGTATTGGAGGGTCACGTCTGACTTCAGGTCTTAGTGCTCTGGCTCAACCCTTCAAGCTTCGTCTGTCCCGAGCTCAAGGCGAAAAATCGCTTCGGGATTATTCATCAAATATTGTGCTTATCGATCCATTTGCCAGTCTAGCAGCTGTTGAAGAATTCCTTTGGCCCAGAGTTCAACGCAGTGAGGTTGCGTCAAAGCCTACAGTTCCATCTGGTAATAATTCTGAATCTGGGGTTCCTGGCACCACAGCTGGTGCATCATTAACAGCTGCAATGGCTCAATCTGGTCGGCGTCCAACAACAAGATCAAAGTCATCTGCAGGGGGTGGTACATCTAAGAAGGATTCTCATGATGAAAGCACTAGTACTGCCAAAGGGAAAGGCAAAGCTATTGTAAAGCCAAACTCAGATGAACCAAAAGGACCTAATACAAGGAATGCTGCCCGCCAAACATCTGCTTCAGAGAAAGATTCGGAAATGAAGCGAGCACATGGCCACAGTAGTTCAGAGGTATTTTTGTTTGTTTGTTTACATGCCTCGTTCCTGGTTAGTTTGTCTAGCAAAGAAAGTTACTGTTTCCTATTCATATTTGGTGCCACCTATAGAACTCATGGCTTGGGCACCAAATGAACATGAGAATTTTAGTTGTGGATCTAGTTCTTAATATAAATTACCCTCATAAGCTGTAAGCATGATTTTGTAAGTTCAAAACTGTGCCAATCTAAAAAATCTTAGGATAATAATCCAGAAGCAGGCTCATTTTTTAGCTGGGAATGGAAGCATGGTAACTGATAAGTAGTACATTCTACGTTGGTATATGCAGGATGAAGAGCTTGACACATCTCCTGTTGAAATTGATGATGCTTTGATGATTGATGATGATGACATTTCAGATGATGATGACGACGACGACGATGATGATCATGAGGTAACTGTTTGCAAATTGAATGCCCCCCCCCCCCCCCCCCCCCCCCCTTTTTTTTTCTGTTTTTCTTCGTTGCAATCACTGGTAGTTGTTTAAGCTTATATTTATTTACATTATGATAAAATGCCCTTTTAGTTTGTCCAAGATCATTTGTGTCCTTTTCAACTAATTTAATAACCTCTCCAAATTCTTAGGTTCTCCAAGAAGGGTCTCTTCCAATCTGTTCTCAAGATGGTGTGCATGATGTGAAACTGGGTGATGCCGATGAGTGTAACATTAGCTCAGCCAGTTTTAGCCAGGCGCAGCCATCATCTGGTTCCGGTGCTAGAAACACTTCTAGCAGGGGACCGGATTCTACTGAATTTCGAAGTATGAGCACATTCGGTTCACGAGGTGCAATGTCATTTGTTGCTGCAACGATGGCTGGGCTGGCTTCTGTTGGTGGTCGCAGTGTTAGAGGTGGCCGAGATCGGCGTGGTCTGTCACTTGGAGGTAGCATGAATGATCACAATAAACTTATATTCACTGCTGGTGGGAAGCAGCTTAGCAAACATTTGACTGTATATCAAGCTATCCAACGTCAACTTATGCTCGACGAGGATGATGAAGAAAGGTTTAATGGATCTGATATACCGAACGATGGAAACCGCTTATGGGGTGATGTGTTCACAATAACGTACCAGAAGGCTGATAACCAAGTTGAGAAGGGATGCCAAGGGACTTCCACCTCGTTAAACATAAAATCAGATTCTTACAGGTCTATCTCTGAAGCACAAGGGGTTTCTCTTCTTGATAGCATCTTACAAGGAGAACTTCCTTGTGATCTTGAGAGAACAAACTCAACATACAACATTTTAGCATTATTGCGTGTACTGGAGGGGCTTAATCAGTTATCCTCTCGTTTAAGACTACAGGGAGCATCTAATGATTTTGCTGAGGGAAAAATCACTACCTTGGATGAGCTATATAGAACTGGAGCCAAGGTACCTTCCGAAGTGTTTGTCAATAGCAAATTGACACCAAAGCTTGCTCGGCAAATGCAGGATGTTCTCGCACTATGTAGTGGCAGTTTACCTTCTTGGTGTTATCAAATGACCAAGGCCTGCCCATTTCTGTTTCCTTTTGAGACAAGGAGGCAGTACTTCTATTCCACGGCCTTTGGGTTGTCGCGAGCATTGAATCGACTTCAGCAACAGCAGAGTGACAATCACAGCTCTGGTGGTGAAAGAGAGGTCCGGTTTGGCAGGTTACAACGTCAGAAAGTTCGTGTTTCCCGTAACCGTATTCTAGATTCTGCTGCTAAAGTTATGGAGATGTTCTCCAGTCAGAGGGCTGTTCTTGAGGTGGAATACTTTGGCGAAGTTGGAACTGGGCTGGGGCCTACTTTGGAGTTTTATACTCTCTTAAGCCATGAACTACAAAGCGCTCAACTGGGATTATGGAGATCTACTTCATATGATTCAGGATTGCACATTGATAGGAAGGATGTGATTAGTTTAGATCCTGAAGATGGCTCGTCAGGAAAAGGACCCAACACAGATCTACCAGGTGATGGCAGGCATGTGATACAAGCTCCTCTTGGATTGTTCCCTCGACCTTGGCCACCTAAAGTTGATGCTTCAGAAGGTAGCAGATTCTTCAAAGTTTTGGAGCATTTCCGCTTAATAGGTCAAGTGATGGCAAAAGTCCTGCAAGATGGCAGACTTTTAGATTTGCCTTTATCAACAGCGTTTTATAAGCTTATACTTGGACAGGTATGTACAGAGAAGCTCTATTCCCAAGTGCAGTGTATTTGCTTTCATTTTGTTTTGCTTTGTTTTATGGGTTAATTGGTTCGGTGTTGTATTCTCTTTTCATGACTTAATGCATTTCCACTGGCCAGGAGCTTGATTTGTTTGACATAGTCTCATTTGATTCTGAGTTTGGGAAGACATTGCAAGAACTGCGAGTTCTTGTTGAACGAAAGCAGTTCCTTGAATCCACTTGTGGCAAGAATCAGCTACAAGTTGCAGATTTGCGTTTCCATGGCGCTTCTATTGAAGATTTGTGTTTAGATTTTACCCTTCCAGGTTATCCTGATTATGTGCTCAAAGAGGGTGAAGGAGGCACAATTGTAAGTGATTAAGTCCATATTAGTGTGTATTTATCTTGGTGATTTCACTTTATATTTTTTAGCCTGTTAGTTAATGCAATTATCATTTGCAGGTTAATATTTACAATTTAGAAGAGTATATTACTTTGGTAGTGGATGCTACAGTTAAGTCAGGGATAAAGCGACAGGTTGAGGCATTTAGATCAGGGTTTAATCAGGTACAGCCTCATTGGTATTGCTTTCATATAATCTTATAATAATTCCACTTGTTCTGATTTTGTGTAGTTTAGTTTACTCCAATAATTCTTGTTTATTTTAATATTTCATAGGTGTTTGACATGTCATCCCTCCACATATTTTCACCTCAAGAACTTGACTATCTAATATGTGGCCGACAAGAAATTTGGGAGGTAATCTTCTGTCCTCTTAATCCAAGTTATTATATGTTAAAGTATGGCACTAAATAAACCTTGGAATCTGCAGTTGGAATCCCTGGTGGATAACATAAAATTTGATCATGGATATACTGCTAAAAGTCCTGCGATCGTGAATGTAAGCTCATTCATTCTCATATGCTACATCTCTTACATACATCCAATTGTGGTCTTTGAGAAATGCGGTTCCTTGATTCTTGCTCTTGTTTGTAGCTACTCGAGATTTTGTCAGAATTCACCCCTGAGCAGCAGCATGCGTTCTGCCAGTTTGTAACTGGTGCTCCTCGGCTTCCACCCGGTGGATTGGCAGCCCTTAATCCCAAGCTTACTATAGTTAGGAAGGTACTTTTTCATGGTGTATCTACCATGGCATTTGCTATTATAACATGTGCCTACCTATTCTGCTTGATGTTATTTTTGGGGTAACGTGGTGTCACTTCTGATTATTGCCAGCACCCTTCAAGTGCTGTGAATGCTTCAAATTCAACTGGGGCAACAGAGTCTGCTGATGATGATTTGCCTAGTGTGATGACGTGCGCCAATTATCTGAAGCTGCCCCCGTACTCCACAAAAGTATGGTGTCCTTGCTGTTTTTTTTTCCTCTAAAATGTCAGTTGACATTCTGATGTTTCCTGCTGATGGGCTATTGCTATTGTTTGGACAGGAAATCATGCGCAAGAAGTTGCTTTATGCGATCCTGGAAGGCCGAGGATCGTTTGATCTTTCATAAGAAATATATAATATCCGAACTAACATACAGGGGTCAATTTTATGCTGGAGTTAGTTTCTTGGTTGGTCCATATAACAAATAGCCGCGCAGCTTCAAGGGCGAGAGCCCAGTCCTCACCAGGTGCTGCTGTCAATTTCTCCTTTCTTTTACATTTGTTCAGCTATATATTCTCCTTGTCACCTACAATTACGAATTTACAGCTTTTGTCATTGAGGAAGTTTAACACGTTTTGGTTTGTCTATGATCTGTTTCCATTGGGCAGGCTATATGCGCCAACAAGAACCAAAAGGGAGCCCTTTCTTTCAGTACATGTAAATAAAAGGGAATTTTGGTTCCAGAATCCAGAATTGGTGATGTGATCATGTTGATCCAGAATTTTTATCTGTAACAAGAACATGTACATGTGTGATGACTGACTGTTAATAAATGTGGCCCAGTGTACCATTTTTCTTTTCTTTGAGCACTGGCAGTACCATGTTCTCCGATACAGAAACGCTACAACAGAATGATGTGGTTACCACGATCCCGCCCACACCATTACTGATGCCACGATCCCACCCAATTCCTCCACTACTGATGCCATTTCACCAGAGAACGAGGATATTATGTTCAGTTGACTGAAAGAAAAGATACTTTAAACGGAAAGGAGGCAAATACTGCCATTCGAGGTGATGAATGGCCCCCAAAACAAGGGGAAAAGCATGTGGAAAACTTTGATGCGATAGCAACAAAATCAGCCTGGTTTGCAGCCCAAAACGCTTGCTGCTCATCATCTCTGAGACCCTTAGCGTCCGAACGCGTTATTATCTTTGTTTGATACCCCTTCCTTCTCTCAGGAAGGAAAGCATGTTCCATCTATGGTGCAGCTGTAAACCAAATTACATGTGTAGTGAAAATATATATGGTAAATAATTTGGCGAGTTTGTCAAATTGAACTTATATACAAGGATATGCTGGAATTGAGCAGGTGCATTCGTGCAGGGTTGAAGTCTTGGATAGAGGGGAAAGGAAGAGGGACAATGGACAAACATGAATAAAGTGAGAGAGATTGGGTCCTAGATATTTGATTCTTTATATTTTAAAGCAACTCTACGAATTTCCAGAATGAACTCCCTATTTAGATATTTTTGCAAAAAGAGAAAAAAAATCTTTCCAATAGTTTGGTAAAATAACTCCTTAAAAAGTTAGATCTTTTCTCCAACTCGTAAGTTTCTGCAGCCGATAGAAACTCTGTATGCACTCCCCCACCATCGAACGTTCTTCTCGATAGGTCAGAGTAAATTGAACATGTGAGTAATAAATTAAGAAAATAAAGAGTTTCATGTGAGAAAACAGTAAGAGTTGGGTTCCCAATGCAAACCGTTTATATAGGAAGCAAATATAAGAATGTGAATTAAACTGAGGTTGCTACCTATTTTGTTAGCAAGTTAATTATAGGAAACAACTGGAGTTAATTTATGTGGTAGTTCTTGTAAGTATTAAACTTTGTCTTGTCCATGCGAATGCCTAATTTACTTGCTAATTATGTTATTATTATGTACACACTGAAATGAATTAACTAATGAATACAGTTGACTACTAAAAGACAAATGCAAATACATATTTTACTTGCTTATGTTATTATTATGTACATACACACTTGAATGAATTAACCAATGTATACAGTGACTACTAAAAAAAAATGTATACCGTGTGTGCTATATTAGTTTTTCGCAAAAAAAAGTGTTTGCGGATCATTAGCTGTAAATAGAAAAATAAAGTGAAAAAATCAGGAGAACGAAATTTATTTGTCTTAATAATAATAATAGATATAATATTTATTATTATTATTATTATTATTATTATTATCATCATCATCATTATCATCATCATCCAACCGCGCGCGAAATATGGTTGCTATAAGTAAATGTTGTTACGGAGGAACCCTACACCGATAGAATATAGTAGAATAAGTATCTTAATATAATTAAGTGTAGGGCAGTTTGGTTAGAATAATATTAATAATTAATAATAAAATAGAGTCCTAATCCCAGTTGGATTGGAGGAGAGGAAATGGATTGGATTCTTGGATTGGAAGTTGGAAGGGCTTCCATACCATCGGACGATTCCTAGGCTTTATAAACCAAGTGTTTTATGTAGTTTCAACACACATCATATGATTAAGATCCAATAGTCTTCACCTTTCTTCTACCTTTAGTCTCCAAAGATCATAGATCATAATTTTTTTTCTATCGAAGGACAAATCACAGATCCACCGCCATCGCCGCCGCCACTGCCACTGCCATGGTCGGCGCGGGCGCCGGGGCGAGCTCGCCGGTCGCCATCGCCGACGCCGGTGGTCACCGGTGAGAAAGAGAGGAAGAGAGATAAAAAAAATCAATGTGTTTTTTTTTTTTTCTAAAACACATGTGCTGTATAAGGAGAGGAGAGGCCAGGCGCAAAAAGTCAGGGCGTCCCGTCGACTTGTTTTCCTCGTCACAATCAATCCGCCGCGCGCCGCAGCTAGCTAGGGTTTCGTCGCATCAGCCGATTCAGCAGCCCTCGTCGCTCCATCATCGATGGCGTCCGAGGGCGACAACAAGAAGATGATCACCCTGAGGAGCTCCGACAACGAGGAGTTCGAGGTGGAGGAGGCGGTGGCGATGGAGTCGCAGACCATCCGCCACATGATCGAGGACGACTGCGCCGACAACGGCATCCCCCTCCCCAACGTCAACTCGAAGATCCTCTCCAAGGTCATCGAGTACTGCAACAAGCACGTCCACGCCGCCGCCAAGCCCGCTGACGCCGCGGACGCCAACACCGCCGCCGCCGGGGGTGGCGAGGACCTCAAGAACTGGGACGCGGAGTTCGTCAAGGTGGACCAGGCTACGCTCTTCGACCTCATCCTGGTCGGTAACCGCTTCCCCTTCCTCCTGTTTCCCCTTCTCTCTCCCCTCCGATTCGGTTAATTTATTTATTTATGTTTCTAGATCTATATAGCCTTGTCTAGGGTTCAGATTAGATTATAGATTATTTAGATTGATTGGCTGGTTATCCAATAATTAGAATGATTATTTGATTGGTTATCCATTAGATGGATGGATTGATTGTGCGGTGCTGGATGTATAACTAATACCCTTGTAGCCATGCAGCCGTGCCCTGATTCTCTGTAATCATTTGATTTTTATGTCATGTGGTGATCCAAATAACTAACCCCTTTAGTGTGAGTACTATTGCCATGAGTACTATCGACGTGCCGTGCTTCTCTGGAATCAATCTTTTTTATGTGAGTAGAACAGTTTATTGATATCATGCTGTTGCTATTTGATTAACAATGCAGTAATAACTCTTTATGCTTACACTGGTATCAAGCTGTGTGTTTATATCCAAATCACCAACAAGATTATCTTTTACTCTGATGCAACTGTGCAATTTAAACAATTCTATCTGCACAAAATAGATTTGGACAATGGTTTTGGATGCGGCACCACACATAGATTTAGTACCTTACCCTTTGGGCAGAGATAATTGTTGTCATATATGAATGTAGCTGTACGTAAAATTGTTTGATTGACATAGTTTCTCTGAGATGTGGTAACATCTAACATCTGTTTGAGTTACAATTGATGAAAGTTTCATAGTTTGTTTTGTGCCTGCTGACACATTGGGTGCATGAGCTACCTTTTCAGGCTGCCAACTATCTGAACATCAAGGGATTGCTGGACCTGACCTGCCAGACGGTGGCTGACATGATCAAGGGCAAGACTCCGGAGGAGATCCGCAAGACGTTCAACATCAAGAACGACTTCACCCAAGAGGAGGAGGATGAGATCCGCAGGGAGAACCAGTGGGCCTTCGAGTGATTGTCTTCCGTGGTGGTGGTGCGGTGCTGCTTACAAGAAAGATGGATGTCTGCACCGCGCTCTACAATGCTATTAGTGCTAGTCTACTTACTAAATATATATATATGGTCGTAATGGTTGTATGCCTTTTGGAGGCGGGTTATGGTTTGGATTGGATGGAGGTCAAACTGAGTTCTAGTTCGTTTGTCTGGAGTTATTATTAGTTGATATATTAATTAAGTACTACATATCTCAGCAATCAATTGGATCTTATGATGATTTGCCACCATTGCTGGTATCTTGATGAGTTCTCTTGTTATATGTGTTGGTTCATGTCATGCTTCAGTGATGCTGTTTGTATGCGGTGCTTAATTGCATATTTATCTACATTGGATGTTTAAGTGTATATTTACAGTCGATGTATAAGTGTTAAGAATGGATTAGTTTGTTTCTGCTGTTGTGCCAACGGCCTAATTCTTGTGGTTGTCAAGAAGATAAGGGAAATGTTGAGGTAGGAGTTGGATTGATGGATGACCACTTGTCTGTTATCCACCAACCAAGACCCTCCTTCGGTCCTTTCTTTTCCTCTCTTCCTCTGGCAGACAATTGCAGGCGCCTCACCTCAGGTCCTGTATCAGATAAGGCAGAGAGAGAGGTCATCATAAGCAGCACAGGAGAAGCACGCTAGTATATTGTTTGAAAAGCCTCTCTTTGTTTCCTTCCCTCCCTTTTGGCAGCAGGGGCAGCCATGGCGAAGCCCATCTCCATTGAGGTGTGGAACCCCAGCGGTAAGTACCGCGTGGTGAGCACCAAGTCCATGCCGGGCACGCGATGGATCCGCCTGCTCACCGACAACGACTGCCGCCTTGAGGTTCTGTTCTTCTTGTCTGTCCATTTCCATTGCTCTGCTGCAATTCTGCATCCACCGAGTTGACTCTGTTTGCCTTCCCCGTTGGCAGATATGCACCGAGCAGAAGACCATCCTCTCCGTGGATGACATCCTGGCGCTCATCGGCGATCGCTGCGACGGTGTGATTGGACAGCTCACTGAGGACTGGGGTGACGTTCTCTTCTCTGCGCTCAAGCGTGCCGGAGGCACGGCCTTCAGCAACATGGCCGTCGGCTACAACAACGTCGATGTGGAGGCTGCCAACAGGAACGGAATCGCCGTCGGCAATACGCCTGTGAGTCTCTCCTGTCTCTGTTGCTGCTTTTGTTTGTTGTTGCTGCTGCTGTAGTTGAATTGAAATTGCAACCAAAACCAAAACCCCAATCCCAACCCATGCACAGGGCGTTCTGACGGAGACGACGGCTGAGCTCGCCGCATCCCTCACGCTGTCAGCAGCCAGGAGGATCGTCGAGGCCGACCAGTTCATGAGGGCTGGCCTCTACGACGGATGGCTCCCACATCTGTCAGTCCATTCCTCCCTCTGCTTCCTCAGCTTATCCTATGTGTCGTGTGATCCTGTGCCATGCATGTACTCCTGTATCAACGCTTCATTCGCCTGTATGTATTGCTGCAGGTTCGTTGGCAACCTGCTCAAGGGGCAGACTGTTGGAGTCATTGGAGCTGGTCGCATTGGCTCCGCCTATGCACGCATGATGGTACGCTACTCCTATATTGGAATTGGAATTGGAATTGCCTGATTCAGGAAAGCTAAGTACTCCCTCCTCTATCTGCCATTGCTACCACAGATTGAGGGCTTCAAGATGAACCTCATCTACTACGACCTATATCAGGCCACACGCCTTGAGAAGTTTGTCACAGGCAAGCTACTAACTGATAGCTATATTGAGTACATATGTCACTGCATACTGGCACGTATAGTTGTATACTAATCTGCTTGCTTTGTGCATTGCATTCCTCCGATCCAGCATATGGGCAGTTCCTGAAAGCAAACTGTGAGGAGCCTGTCACCTGGAAGAGGGCCGCTACCATGGAGGATGTCCTCAGGGAGGCTGATGTGGTCAGATTCATCATCCTACAGTACAGTATTTATTATTATATATTGACACAATCTCCACTGGAACTCACACAAAAGAACAACTGAATTGTACAATCAATTAATCTGACTATAATGGCTTCACTCATCATATTAATTCGTTTGTTGACTTTGCTTGTTTCATTTGGCTTGCGCGGCAGATAAGTCTGCATCCGGTGCTGGACAAGACCACTTACCATCTGATAAACCCTGAGAGGCTGGCCATCATGAAGAAGGATGCTGTTCTTGTGAACGCAAGCCGAGGGCCCGTGATCGATGAGGTCGCCCTGGTGGAGCACCTCAAGGCTAACCCCATGTTCCGTGTCGGGCTCGACGTCTTTGAGGTACCTACTCCATAAAATAGAACAGAATGTTGCGGATGAGCAATTCAGCATTAGCTTGATTATTAAGCTAGCAGCTGATCCATGTATGCTCCATCACATCAGAACTGAATTGAATACTGCTCATGCAATGTTTTCTACTTACTCAACAGGATGAGCCTTACATGAAACCTGGACTGGCTGACATGAAGAACGCCGTCGTAGTACCGCACATTGCATCAGCCTCCAAGGTACTGCGACTTTTTTTGGCAATCGAGTTGCATTGTGGTGTCTGGTGTCTGATTGAGTCTTTTAATAAATTTGATTTGGTTCGAGGTTCTCTACTATAAAATAATAGCGCCCGACTGATGAGATTGAGACCAATATAATCTTGCTTGTTTGTTTTTTTCCTCAGTGGACACGTGAGGGAATGGCAACACTGACTGCTCTCAACGTTCTTGTACGTAAGCTAGCCTGTCACTACTGCATGCACTCTGCATTAGCCGTGCTGCTATATAAATACAGTACTGTGATGTGAATTATTATTGTCGTTACTGATCCATGGAGAGAATTGGCAACTGGGCGCAGGGTAAGATCAAGGGGTACCCTATGTGGGGAAACCCCAATCAGGTGGAGCCCTTCTTGGAGGAGAATTCGACGCCACCGCGTGCCTGCCCAAGCATCGTTAATGCCAAACAGCTTGGTTGGTGACCCTCCCATCTACTTTACCGGCCGGCCGGCAGGCAAATCAATGAAATCTCTACTACAACTATACTGCCATGCATGTGTCGTGTGTGTGTTGTCATCCAGCTAGCCATTACATGCATCTTTGACGGCTGGACTTATAAGTCGTATTTTTTCAGTCAACCAACAATATTTTTCTCTTACAATAAATTAGTCAACAATATTTTTAGTCATAGCTTATCAGTCAAGCGAACGGAGCACTTGTCTTGTCCAAATAACAACATGTTTCCTCGACAGCTAGAAACATATGCATATGGCTGCTGAGAGCTCAGCTCCTCGTCGTTATATTACATTACATTACATGCATTTGTTTTGTTTGTCAGTAATAATAGTTGCCAACTTTATTTGACCACGTATGTTGCAGGCCTGCCATCGGCAAAGCTTTAGGAGCCAACGTTGACGTGCTATATATATGTTGCTGCCTGGCTAGTATCTTCAAGTGAAGACGTGTCGTCGTGTCCAGCAGCACATGCACTCCATGCATCTGGATGAGCAGCTAGCTGATCTGAGGTGCTCCGGACTACAGAGCTAGCATGGATGTACTGTGCAGTCAGGCCCCATACTGAATTAATATATATAGTATATATCAATAAAAACAATGCAAGCACATGCATACGGCTGTATATATTATATGCGACTTAATTTTGATCCATATATATATGGAACCAGCTAGCGTACGCCGTTGCATATATATGTTAATCAATGCTATGTTATATATATAAGGATCTATCAGATCCCTCCTTATATATCAATATGCACATGTGTGTGTGCGGGCGATGAATAGCATACTTAGAGCCTGACATAGCTCACCACAGCTCACATGAGCTTTATGTGCTGTTCTGAGCTGTTTTATTTGTCAAACACTTATTTTTAAAACAACTTTACTTATAAAGTTGTTTTTCTTCTCCCCTCACACAGACATAAGTTGGGATAAAGCTGAAAAAATAGCTTATCCTAGCTCTCTTTCTCATCCATGTATGAAGTTGATAAAGCTGTTTGCCAAACAACTTAGCTTCACCTAGAAAGTTGCTTATAAAACTGTTTTTAAAAAAAAAACAGTTTTACTAGTGAAGTTGAGCGATACCAAACAAGCCTTTAATAAGGTATAGTAGTTAGTACAATATATATATATATATATATATATATATATATATATATATATATATATATATATATATATATATATATATATATATATATATAAAAGTCGCAGTACTGTATGCTATAGTAGGTTGCTGTGCAGGCCACGACTAGGGTACAGTAGTTAGTACATTTTGATCCTTGACGAGGTGAAGAAGAAAGGTAAGGTTGTCTTTCACTGTCGTTATAAGCTGGCTTATCATCTATGATATAATATTTTTATCAATTATAGTATAATAGTTTTCTCTTCAAATAAATTAACCGTATAAATCAGTATAGTTCCCCTTGGGCTATCTATATTTGCATAATACAACACATATACTCCATATAGGCAGTACTAGATAGATAATTAATGACACGGAGGTACGTTATATATTATAATTCAATCGATTGAGATATAGAAGAAGAGGAGGATTTGGTAGCAAGCAAATCTAAATACAGCAGCAGCAGTAAAACATGCATGCATATTGCAACATCCAGAAGAAGATTCAGCGTAGATCATCAAATGAGCCCAATAATCAAATGATGATGAGCTAGCTAGAGTGCTAGGCGAGGATGAGCTTGATGTAGTTGTCGAAGACGAAGTCGGCGAGGACCTTGTACGCCTTCTCCGTTGGGTGGTAGCTGTCCCAGAAGAGGTAGTCGCCGACGTCTTGGCACACGGCGGAGGTGACCCCATTGCAGAGGACGGAGACCTCGAGGAGCCCCGTGCCGCAGCATCCCCTGGTGGACTCCGTGAAGCCGTAGCTGCGCGGGTGCATCATCATGTCGTACAGGAAGCCGTAGATGTCCATGAACACGAGCAGCGTGCCGGGGTACTTTGCCCTCAGCGCCGCCAGCTGCTGCACCATCCCGGCGTTGTAGGCGACGGCGACCTCGTTGTGGCCCTGCGAGCACCCGCGGTCGAGGCCTCCCGACATGGTGCGCTGCGACGGGACGCAGCCAATGGGCGGGATGCCGATGAAGGCGACGCGGCGCGCGCCGGCGCGGATGAGGTCCTCCACGAAGCCCGTGGCGTGCTGCACCAGGAGCTGCGCGTACGAGGCGTGGTCGTAGTTGCTCCGCGCGCGCATGGTGAAGTAGGTGTTGGCCACGTCGTCGCTGCCGGCGCAGATGGCGAAGATGCCCCGGGACAGGATCTCCGAGGCCCTGGCGTCCCCGGCGGAGTCGCGCACCTTGGCCAGGTAGTCGTGGAACATGGTGAGCTGGTCGGGGAGCGAGATGACGGAGGCCAGCTGCGGCGTGAGCGGGTCGAAGCCCGTGCCGCCGGAGGCGAAGCTGACGCCCGTCACGAGGTCGTGCTTCTCCAGCGGCTGTGGGGAGAGGTAGGGCGGCAGCAGGTCCTTGATGCCGAGGCGGGAGGCGATGAAGTCGGTGGGTATCCTGCCGTTGCAGAACCTCCCCGTGGGTCGGTGGTTCTGGAAGTCGTTGCCGTAGGGCGGGAAGTTGGCCTTGATGATGGTGTGGATGTCGTTGTTGTTGCCCGGGTCCACGATGGAGTCGCCAAACACGATCAGGGCAGGCGCCAGCGGCTTCTGGTGCTGCTTGTGCTTGCCATTGCCTAATGGTCTCGTGGCGTTGCCACCTGCTGCTGCAGTGGCAGTAGTGGTAAGGGGGCCGCCGAACAAGATCATCAGCACCACCAACAGCAAGACGCTCATCTTCTTCATCATCACGACGGGGCCGGGGCGCCACATTTCTTCTTGCCTTTGCATTGGTTGCTCGCTGGCCGGTCGATCGATGTATAACGGACCCCAATAACTCACACTCGGCTATATATAGGCCTATATAAGATAGATGGTTGTCTATGAAGACTGACCGCAACCACTGGAGAAGGAAGTGAAGTGAAGTGAAGGAACGGCTTGCTGCAGGTGTGGACCGACCGACTGGATATCGATATGTGATTGGGGAAGAAGAATGCCGCTTATATGGCTAGAGCAGAGCTGCTGCTCCATATATAGTGGTTCGGCAGCCAGTGTATGTATGTATGTATGTAGAAGCACCCAGTGCTGCTGCTGCAACGGTAGAAGCAGAGCGTGGGCGGCTAGGTTCATCATGTTGATGAGCGACAGCGAGCTTTGTTGGTGGAGACGGTGGATTTGATTTATGGTGCTCCACCCATCGATCGTAAATCCCTATATAAATGCCAGCTTCCGTCCCTGCTCTGCTCAGCTGGCTGCTGGACTTTATTGGCGTTGCGCTGCTCGATCTCTAGTGGACTGGACCGGACTGAACTGACTGACTGCGCATGGAGTAGCCATGGACGAGCCACGGACGCCCCACCGGCCCTGCCGTGCCGCCGCCGGACTTCTTGTTGCGTTATTGCCCCCCCCCCCCCCCCCCCCCCCCCCCCCCACCCCCATCTTCCTCATCTCTCTTTGTTACGTACGGTACGTATTATATTGTGTGCGTGCTTGCACTGTACCCACTCCATTCGATCCTCAAATATGACTACTTTTAGAATTTTTCCTTTTTATAGATATATACAAGGACAGAGGAAAACAATCGTGATACAGTGTCCCTCAACCAATTATTAATAAGATTATAATAACAATTGCATTCTTTTTTTTTTCTCGCAAGAGCGTTGCGTATCTTTGTGTTAAGTAGAAAATAGAAAGTTTTTACAAATGACCGGCACCCGGGGTGATACATGGTTTGAATACAACTTTGAAACCTTGGTGGGCAGCGGGCTACCCCCGATGCTATACTCCCCATGTCCTTTGCCCCTGCCTGAATCCACTGGTCGCCCTGAGCTTTAATGACCATCAGTAGCTCATCTACCGTGGACGTGGCCTCTCGAAAGTAGTGGGCGTTCTGTTCCTTCCAAATTTCCTAGGAGACAAGGCCGAATAGGGAGTCAAGGCCCTTCTTGTGCTGCCGATTCCAAGTTGGTCGCAGCCATCTCCACCAAGCATAGACTGACTGCTCCAATGGCGGTAACTGGTGTCCTAGAGCTTGGCAGATGCGGAACCAAAGCTCTCGTGCGAAGGGGCAGCAACACAAAATGTGATCAATTGTCTCCGGCGCCTGGTCGCAGAGGTAACACTCTTTTCTCGCCTCGAGTCCATGCCTTGCCCGGCGAACATTAGTCCAATGACGCCTTCGGAATGCGAGCCATAGGAAGATTTAAACTCGGAGTGGCGCCCAAGTCTTCCAGATGATAGCGTGGCCTCGGAACGGGATTGAACCTGTGTGTAGCCTAGTGTAGGCTGATTTGGCTTTGTTAGCCCTTGGTGCACGGTGAGGCATTTCCTGACCCTGCTAGGCACCAGGCGCACCAAGGTTGGAGCGATGTCTGACGGCGCGGCGCCCTCGATCCATCGGTCATCCCAGAACTTTGTGTTCCGCCCGTCGCCGATGACCGTGTAAGTTGATGCTCTGAAGAAGGCCTGTACTTCTGGGTCTATGTTGATCGGCAGCTCGCTCCAGGCGCGTGAGTTGTCTGTTTTCTGCAGCCAAAGCCACCTTGTCTGCATCGCGAAGCCGACAAGCTTGAGGTCATTGATCCTGAGGCCCCCTAGCTCTGTCAGCCTGCAAGCTGTAACCCACACGACCATGCATTTGCCACGCACCGAGTTGTCCTTGTCGACCCATAGAAACCTTCTGCAGATTGAGTCTATTTCCTTCCTCGCCCAAGGTGGTAGGCTGTCAGCCATCATGGAGTAGATGGGTACAGCCCTAAGAACCGATTTGATCCAAATCAGGCGCCCGCTCCTCGCCATTAGTGAGTCATGGCAGTTCGTGTGGCAGAACCGCCCGAAATAACACGTTTTCGGAGACGCTTGTCTTCCACTAGACACTAAGCACTTCGAAAGTGAGCTACATCGGATAGTTTCGTCGAGCACACCCCACGGGAGAACTCGAAACAATCCATGTTTTACATCGAGAATCCAATAATGAGTACGAGCTTACAATACTTAGTCAATTTCATACAATAAGAGTTCTTAAAAATTATTTATTACAATACCAGAGTTCAGAGTGCGATAATTAAACAGCGGAATGAAAATAAACATCTAGCGGAAACGATACAAGGATCTGTCTATGTCTACCAGAAGAATCCTCCACACAAGAGCTACTCCTCAAGGTGCACCTGCAACAGGGATAAAATAAACCCTGAGTACACAATGTACTCGCAAGACTTACCCGACTAGTGGAAATAGTTTCTCGACTCTCAAGGATATGATAGCTAATATGGGTTTACTATTTTCTTTTTGTTTGTGGAAAGCATTACTAATAGTTCATCCTTACAGTCAAGTTTTATTAGCAATCATGATTACTTCATTAGCTAATCATTCTAGGTAAGCACATGTTCTACTTTCAAGCAAGGGTTAAGCAATCAGAACCATTTTACCATCTTTGATCTTCTAGTTCTTACTACGGTGCTAGACCATAGCCAAGTCATACCGTCTTACGGAAATGGCAATTCGCTAACCAATGTATCCTAGCTGGGTACCTCGAAACACATGCCCCGTTTATACCCTAGGTACAAATAAGACCAACTCATTCCACTCCTGTCACGGGGTCCAGGTCCCCTATGGCAGAACCGACTAATCTAATGCCTCCCAGGAGTACCTGTCTTCCATTAGACACTAAGTACTCAAGGGAGGACACCAAATTACGTAGTTCTGTCAAGCACACCCCAAGGGAGAACCCAAAAATCCACATTTTTCTATCATGATCACAAATGAGAGAATAAAGCTTACAATATTTTAGCCATTTCTTACATCATTTTCCATGTAACATCAGAGTATAATATTTATTGTTATAACAGCGGAATGTAAGCATGTTATCAGAGTTATGAACAATTTAATTGAACAACGGAATATAAACATATGATCAGAATTACAACGGAAATAAATATCTATGCATGACATGATGAAGCATTGATACATAACTATGACAACAGATTATAAAACTTCCATTTATAAAAACATTTAGTGAGAGTTATAAATAAAAACTATGATCGCAGCGTTAAGGAATCTCTCTGAGCCCACCAGGAGGAATCCACACACAAGAATCAGCTCTAGCATCCACCTGCCACCTGCAACAGGGAAAAATAAAACCCTGAGTACTCAATTGTACTCAGCAAGACTTATCCGACAGAAGGAAAGAAAAGACTCCAAGAATATGCAAGGCTATCTAGCTTGTGGGTTTATTGCATTTGTAGGAAGCATTACTAACCGTGCGTCCTTATATTCAATTTTATTAACAGTCATCATTAGTTCATTAACTAACCATTCTATATAAGCACCTGTGCTACTTTCAAGCAGGTGGTAAGCAATCAGATTTCCTTTTACCATCTTTCATCTTCTAGTTCTTACTATGGTGCTAGAGTTTAGAAAGGTCATATCGACACGACGGCGATTCGCGAATCAATGAGCCTAGCTGGGTACCCCAAAACACACGCCCCGCTTGTACCTCAGGCATAAGCAGGACCAACGCACTACCCTTCTATCATGGGGTCTAGGTCCTCGTCCAAACTTGGACTCCAAGCCCCCGCCACTAAGTCCTGGACTCAGCGCAGTGCAAGGACCTCCACCCAAAAACCACCCTGAAAGTTGGTCTGGAAAGAGCCAAAACCCATGACAAAAGAGTAACAAGTCTTCTCTGAGCCCATACCCAAGTATGTGTTTGGGATAATAAGTCTGTGACTTGCCTAGAGTCCAATACAACGGCCGATCCTTAACCGATACAGACAGGGAAAACAGTATAACCAAGCTATACCCCATTGGCTGTAGGACATAACCTCTTACACCCACCAATACCCAAACCATATCCCTGTCTGGTCTCCATTTTTTCTTTCACCATTTATATATTCCAAGTGATAATAATAAAGTAATATATTTCCTATCTGTCGCGAGTGACAAACAATCACTCGACTTCTACCGGAGTTCTATAGCATAGCAATCTACATGATCCTATCATACTAGTAAGACTCATAGGATAAAGATATATATATGCAAGTGGATTTCATTCAACTCCTTAAAATTTAATGTACAAATATAATTTAAAGTGTAGAAAAGTAGGGGTTATGCACCAGGGCTTGTCTGGGTAAAATACAACCAAAAGTTAACATTCCATCTTCGTGTCATGATTCCTGGCACCATCTTTTCATCTACTCCAGTTGATACCATCGATTCACCGTCGTTCTTATTATGATAAGTATTGATGCAAATGCACAAATGTAAATAATCGACGACAGCCGAAATGCTTAGAAATCCGATCACGCCTCACAAGCTAACGAGATAGTTCAAATGCGCTAGTCTACATATCCATGTTGTGGAATAAGGCATTACTTCCCAACCAATGTTTTAGTCATAAAACCCCAAGGCATTTCTTTATCTATTTCATTGATTTAATATATATCCAAACTAGGGTTCAATAGTTAACCTAGCAGACTAATTATTCTGGAGCTATAAAAATTATAGTGAGTAACTAATATTATTAGGAGTTTACTGTAAAATTTTCAGAGTCAACACTATCATCATTTTCTCACAAAAACTCCCACAAGTTCACATTTTAACCATATTAAACATTTAAAATAATTAGAGCAACCCTAAAAACATACAAAACTTATATGAACAAAATACAATATCAGGTAGATCATGATTTTAGGAGACTAACAAAATTGGTTTAACAATTTTTGGATTTCTATACTATTTTATATTGATTTTACAAGTTAAACTAGAAACCTATATTAGAAAAGCATCTAGATAACGAAAAGGGCCGGCGGTAACACCCTTTCGGCCCAGCAGCTCCCATGGCCCGTGCGGAACGACCATTTGCGCAACAGGCCAGACCAACAAGCAGCCACGACGCGAAGCCCGCGTGAGCGCCGACAATTTTGTAGATGAGTCCCGTACTACGCGGTTATCACATGACGACTCCACACACTATTACAACAGAGACAGACTTCGCACCGAGCACCCCAAAAAATGTCACCTTCACAAATATGAAACCCCTATCATGCCTAGGCATAGCAGCACAGCTCTAGCCAGCACAACACACCTACGCCGATCAATAGAGCGGGGCACCGGCTTCCTGAGCAAGCCAACGAGCGCCGCGGGGCCAAGACGAACTCCAAGACGGCGGTTGAGAGAAAAACAATGGTCCCAGCGCTCTGTCTGTGCCATCGAGCCACCCACCATGGTGGCGCAAGCACGCCTATGTCCTAGGATGCTAACGAAGAGGTAGAGGCGGTGGGAAAGCAGCAGGGGCTCACCGCGGTCCACGCTGTGGAGACGGTTGGAGCGAAGGACGGTCGAGCTGGCCCGGCCACATGCGAGCGACCAGGGCAGCGACACTCCAAGGCGAACATGGCCATGTCATAGCGTCATCAATGAGCGCCCTAGCCAAACGAAGATGAGCACCAGCCCTAGGGGGTCAAGACAAGCATAGAAATGCCATCAATTGATCCCTTACCTACGGGTTTGGTGCTTACCCCCAAATCTCTTACCGCGGTGGTGCTCAAGGCCGACGGCGAGGGAAATGCCAAAGTGGCAGTCATCGGCGCAAGATTGGCTCTGATTCGGAGTGTGGAGCTAGTTGATGGGTTTGGCTACTTGTAGGTGCAAGCAATTAAATTACAACACTCAGTACACGGCGAAACAGGGATTATTGCGGCTAGGTCCCACGTCGGCTCATCGCTTCCATCGACGACGACGCACGTGGGGCATGGCTTGATGGTAGCGGCCAGTCGAAAAGGTCCAAAGGGATGAGGGATGGTGACTGAGCCCATCGCGCAGAGGTGGGGCCAGTAGTGGCTGCTGAAAGGATCAAGATGCCCAAGAGGAGGGGTGAATTGGGCTAATTCTTAATTTCTTTGCAATAATTAAGTCCTATGGTTAACCCAATTAACCCCTTGTGCCTAGAAAGTGTTTCTATTGATCTATCGCACAAAACTTTAGCAACCTATGTTCCAATCCTACTCTAGCATGGCAATTCTATGAATGTAAATGACAAGAATTGAATTGCTCAAAGTAAATGCACAAAGTAAAGAGAGAAGGAGGAACGCGGTGATGTTTTGCACAAGGGTGTAGCTCCCCCTTGATCCGCTCAAGGATCAAGTGCTCTCTATGGGTTGATTCTTCGACACTCCATCATGGTGAATCACCCACAACCGCTCACAACTTGATTTGGGTGATCCACAAGCTCCGTCGGATGATCACCAAGCTCCCAATCACCACCAAGCCATCTAGGTGATGGCGATCATCAAGAGTAACAAGCACGAACTCTCACTTGACCACGACAAGCCTAATAAGAAGGGTGGATGCACACTTTGCTACTCTTGCTTTGGGATTCTCAAATCTCAATCACCTCACTAGGACCTTGCTCTTCTTGGCACTCTCAAGGGTGTTTCTCAGCTGTTGGAATGAGCAAAAGTGCCCCCTCACACGAATGGAGGAAGTATTTATACACCCGTGTTCAAAACGAACCGTTATGTGCCTCTATGGGGTGACCGGATGCTCCAGTCATGTTGACCGGATGCTCTAGTCAGTTCTTCCCAAAATCCAGTGTTAAAATTGTGACCGAACACTGGACAGCGTCCGATCATGATTTTCCCTCTCTAGAACCTTACTGGAATCGACCGAACGCTGGCACCCAGCGTCCGGTCACTTACCTCTCAACATCCGGTCGCACTAGACGAAATCACCTTGATCAAATTAACTGATCGAACTCTGCGCCAGCATCCGATCACACAGGAACCAGCGTCCAGTCAGTATTTGACCCTCCATTCACTTCCAACTCTCAATCATACGTGAATGAAGTTTGCTCCAATGGATCTAAGGGCTTTTTAGGAGCTACCTAGTGCTAGATTTAGCAAGTGTGCACCACACCTAACTCACTAGACTCATCTAGGTCAAGCTACCTATCCATACCCCCCTTAATAGTACGGCCAAAGGAAAAATAAAGTCCTAAATTACTCTAAGTGTCTCCTCAACACCAAACAACACTTAGAACTAGTCCATCCTTAACCTTGTCGTCCATCCTTTGAAAACCAAAATGATTTCCAACGTAGGGGCATGACCACCATGATAGCCCAATCGATCTCCATCACCGTGGCCTAACTTAATTGCCTCTACAAAACACACATTAGTCACAGTAATCACGTATTGTCATTAATCACCGAAACCCAACTAGGGGGCCTAGATGCTTTCAATCTCCCCCTTTTTGGTGATTGATGACAATACCACCTCGAGTATGTGAAAGAGATGAGGTTTTTAACATGCTTGGATCATATAAGCTTTTGACAATAAGAACAAAAAAGTTAGGCAAGCTTATATGACTCAAGCCAACATGATGTACTCAATAGATATGAAATAAGCATGAGTACAAGTAATAAAATTCATTTGCATCGGAGTGAAACACGGAAGCAAAGCAAATGAGCATAACACAAGTGATATGACATATAAATAATTCAAAATAGAGAGCACACATGTCACATATCACATAAATATCACGATCACATTAATATCATGATTACGATCACACTTAAGTAGTTCAATGCATAATAGTAAACATGAATGCATAATGTATCACACATAAAACTCCAAATGTAATAGATAAACTATAAGCTAATAGGTAGAGTCCCCCTAAATGTATCACTCCCCCTAAGGCTAACATACTCGATCTCTCTCCTCCTTTGGCATCAAACATCAAAACCTAAGGGTCGATCGGTGGGGCTGCAGCGGACGAGTTAGGCACTGAGGTATAAGGAGCGAGCTAGAACTGTGTGCCATCATCATCTGATCCTAAGCTCTGAGCAGTCTGACCCTCTATAGCTAGAAGCATTGCTGAAGCGGTCTGGGTCGGATCTAGAACTGGCGTTGCCTACTCTGATGATGCAACTAATGAAGGGAGCGTCTCTGTAGTCTTGATAATAGGTGCAACTATGGAAGGACCAAGGACATGTAACTTTGGTGGAGTAGGCTACCCTGTCAACTCACTGAATAAAGCACCAAGGCTCCTGGAAACTGGGGTGAGCATTGACGAACTCTGAGGCAGAGTAAAGCCCATATGAAGAGGTGTGAACTTTGGGGTTGGCACTGGCAAAGCAAACCACTAGGACACCTGCTCTATAGGTGAAGGAAACTGTGGTGCTGGCGGTCCCTGACTCTAAAGCCCACTAGGCTGGAAAGCTGGAGTCATAGAAGTGGTGGCAGGCTGACCAAGCTGGGGTGAAGGCTGTGGCGGTGGAGCCCCAATTGCTATCACAGCATGCTGCATAAACCCATGTAGCTGCTGCTGCATGAGAAGCTGCTGCTAATGCATGGCCTGCTGCTATCATTGGAACTCATCCTGCCGAGTCTGAAACTGTGCAAATGTAGCAGCGGTCTCCTGTGCCTAGCGAGCCTGATCTTGCCTCATCTGCTCAAGGATAGCAAGTAGAGCGGGGTCTATCCGTGGTGTAGGTGGAGCTAAACTAGAGCTACTGGCCTCATGGTCATATCATCATGGAGGCATCTAAGGGATATCCCTATAGTCATCATATGAGCTATCGCTGGGGTCGCTGTCAACCATCCCCTCATGCTGAGCATCTAACTGCTCATCCTCAGTAGCTGCTATGCCCCTGATGGTCTCATCCTACTGAGCTATAGTCTCCGGCACCTCTAGACGACGGCACAGCTGGCTGGGTGTCCTCACTGCACTATGGCGGATCATCTGAGTCATGTTGTATGAAGAGAACTCTATAGTAGCACCACTATACTCTACCAGCATCTCAGGTGGCCTCATAGTAACTGCCTTGTGGATCAAGAATGTAATCCATTGAGCATATGGCAGCTGCCTGTGACCCCTGAACCCCTCTACAATAGTATCCTCTATCTCTGATAGAAGGAGATCCCAAATGTCAAACACAGTCTGCTGCATCAGAGAGTTCAGTAGCCATAGCTATATGCGAGTCAAGCCCTCACGATACCCCATCCTTGAAAGCAGTGTCCTCCTCATAATAGCATCAAGTACTCTAGCTATAGGAGTGATATCTCTGGGTGTCCTACTCGACCCCTCGCCGAAAGGCTCTGTGAAGCAATGGTAGACTAAATCTGTAGGGGGCACAAGACCACCGTGAGGGTGTCTGGGAGGCACTGTCTATCCATAGCAAACCTCATGAAGCCAGATGGGCTGCTCCTAAAGCTTGAGTATCTCTTTGATCCTAAAGCTCATCAGCCTATAATCTCTACCGCTGAATGCAAAGTGTATAAATCTGTGTTGTGGGTTAATCCAGAGTGGAGCATAGAACTCACGGACCCAAGATGGAACATATAAGTCTGTCTGTCTAAGTCTATTAGCCCTGACAAGTAAGATAGGTAAGGGTGAATATGCTCTCCTACTGCTGCTACAATGGACCCAATGTTGCATACCCTCTGAGATCTGAATACTACCCCACTGTTAAGATATGCATTATAAAAATCTTCCTATAGTGGTGTGTAGAAACCCTCAGAAGCATGGTCATCCCTCCTCGATAGGAACCACTACTCAAAGTCCCACTGCTCAAAGTCCACAAATCTAAGCTGTTGAACCTGCTTGGCCGTGGTGGCCCTCAAATCCAAGTGAGTCACTAGAGGCGGACCTTATGGTCTAGGCGGTGGACGAGAACTCCTCCGCTATGTCTCTGACCTCAGTGTGACTAGAGCATGGGTACGACCAGAGCGGCAAAGCTATGGCTGAGGTGCTTGCCTATCTCCTTGGCTTGCTCTCCCTCCTGAGTCTGCTCTACTGGCTGTGGCTGCTACTATGACTCCCCCTGAGGCTGACTCTCATAAATAGCGACATGCCATCCTCCAACCATGACAGTCCCAGCTGGACCACCATGACGGTGCTCAACCTGCTCAAGTGCAACCCTCTATGTTGGTGAAAGCTGATCTACAATAACACCACCACTCCTAGCACCTCCTCTCTTTGTGCGCTCTGTAGCCTCTGCAACTGTAACTGCTCTCACTATATCTGCATCAGGGTACTTGCGCTTCTTTATCGCTAGCTTCTTTGTCACCTTGCCTTTTGCATCTGTAGGCTGGCGAGGTGGGGGCCTCAGATCCTCATCACCGAGACCTCCTCTGACATTCTTGACACGAGCCATCTGATGGATCTAAAAAGAATAACTACCACTAATAAAGATCAACTGCCAACTATCATTTCCGAGGCTTGGCCTCGATCCATACTCGCGAGCTTGGCCCCGAGTTAACTGTCAACTGCCAAAGTGACCTCAGAAACACCAACTCGTTGCACGTTAGAATAGATTGGATATATAAATAATTATAATATATCTAGAGATGCGAAACCCTAAGAAGCAAGCAATAGGTATAAAATTAGAATCGAGGGCTTGCTACGTGACGAACCAGTGATTTGAAAAAAAGAGGAACAACAATCGGGGAACCACCGGAAGGCACTGTGAAGCTAGGATTCGCAATGCGCAGTGAATCGATGGCTAGGGTTCAGGCAGGGCTCTGGTGGCGGCGCTGATGAAGCTATCGGTGTGGGCGTGGGAGTAGGGCGGCGCGACGAGCTTGCTACACGGCTAGGGCTTTGTGTGGTGCTTCTTGTTAGTGTAGAGGCTCAGGCACAGGTGGCACTGCTGCTTGGTACGGTGGTGGCACTAGAGCACAGCGCGTGCGTGGTGACGCATGGGGTGTGCGGCGGTGCATTGGCACGGGAAGGTGTGGCACGACAGTGCTAGAGACGAGTGACGGTGTGGAAGCAGTGGGGAGGCGTAATGCGGCACGGCGGCTCGGCTTAGGAGCGACAAAGTTAGTGCGGGGGTGGTGGATTCGTGGTGGATGTAGATTAGGTCAACCGGCGATGGCGTTATATGGGGTCCCTCGATGGATTGGATTAGGAAAGAAGAAAGAGTTCTGAACCCGCACGATTTCTATTGACTAGAAGCTCCAGTGGCAACGACCGAACGCTGCCACCAAGAGTCTGGTCAATTCTAGAGAGGTCCAAAACCCCTGGAATCGTGATCAGACACGTCCGGTGAACCTCGACCGGATGTAGCCAGAGTCCGGTCCTCACTGCCTTGATCGCCTTTGGTTGATCGGACGTTGAACCACCATCTGACCAGACGCTGAACAACAGAGTCTGGTCACTCCATCGCAGCAGGTTCACCTCCTATGAACTGATCAGATGCTAGACTTTAGAGTCCGGTGCAGCATCTGGTCACTCTTTTTCCAGCAAATCTTCAAAGTCCTTCGTGCTGCCTATTCCCAATCAAGTCCCAACTTCAATAAGATTCAAATAAACACCAATTGGGACTGATGTGAGTGATCTCTCTCAAACCCTCAAAATTTTTAAAATATTTTGCCTTAGGCTATAATTCTTTTTAAGAAAATAGGTAATAAGAGGGCAATTGAAGATAAATGACAAAGCAACATTCATGCCTATGTAATGCAATACTTGAATGTAAATCTAGTTGCTTGTCAAGTTTGATCCAAGGTTAAGCTTCTTCACTCGCTTTTCGATGGTTATCTTAACCATGTTAGACAAGCTCTAAGTGCATTACCATAAAGTAAACATGTTGTATATTACAATGCAATGCAAAGGAAAACACAAGCTCATTTTTAGTGAAGTTGCTAAAATTAAGAACATTGAGCTCATTCCGTAATCGACAAAAAGTCGCCTCATCTAGCGGTTTAGTAAAGATATCCGCCAATTAATCCTCGGTCCTTACACCTTCTAATGATATATCATTCTTTGCAACATGATCTCTAAGAATTTGATGGTGGATACCTATGTGCTTGGTGCAAGAGTGTTGAACTGGATTATTTGCAAGCTTTACCGCACTTTCATTGTCGCACAAAAGAGGTGCTTTTTCTAGAACTACACCATAGTCTAGCAAAGTTTATTTCATATAAAGTATTTGTGCACAACAAGCACCCACGGCAATGTATTCCGCTTCTACGGTGGACATAGCCACACTATTTTGTTTCTTGGAGGACCAAGACACAAGTGATCTACCAAGCAAATGGCACCCTCTAGATGTGCTTTTTCTATCAACTTTGCAACCGGCATAATCCAAATTGGAATAGCCAACTAATTCAAATATAGCTCCTTTGGGATACCAAAGGCCAATGCTTGGTGTGTGCTTAAGATACCTAAGGATTCTTTTAACAACAATCAAATGAGTTTCCTTAGGATTAGCTTGAAATCTAGCACACATACACACACTAAACATGATGTCAGGCCTAGATGCGGTTAAATATAACAAGCTACCAATCATAGAGCGATAGAGAGTTTGATCAACCGTGTTACCTCCCTCATCTAGGTCAAGATGTCCATTAGTTGGCATTGGTGTCTTGATTGGCTTACATTCATCCTTTTTGAATCTCTTGAGAAGATCATTTGTATATTTCTCTTGAGAGATGAAAATCCCTTCTCTCATTTGCTTGACTTGAAAACCAAGAAAGAATGTAAGCTCTCCAATCATTGACATCTCAAACTCCTTCGATGTCAATTCACCAAACTCTTTGCTAGAATCTTTATTTGATGATCCAAAGATAATATCATCAACATACACTTGACAAATGAAGATATGTCTATCAAGCTTCTTGGTGAATAGTGTGGTGTCGACCTTCCCAATGGTGAAGGCCTTCTCAATGAGGAAATCCCGAAGGCGCTCATACCAAGCTCTTGGGCATGCTTAAGCCCATATAGCGCCTTGGACAACCTATAAACATGATTAGGATATCTAGGGTCTTCAAACCTAGGAGGTTGATCAACATAGACTAGTTCATTAATAAAGCTATTTAAAAATGCACTTTTCACATCTATTTGATATAGTTTCATTTCATGATATGATGCATATGCAAGGAGAATACGAATGGCTTCTAGTCTTGCAACCGGTGCAAAGGTCTCTCCAAAATCTAAACCTTCAACTTGAGAGAACCCCTTTGCAACTAGTCTTGCCTTATTCCTCACAACAACACCTTGATCATCTTGCTTGTTGCAGAACACCCACTTTGTTCCAATGACTCTTGCACCTTTTGGTCGCTCTTCAAGAGTCCGAACTTCATTACGGGTGAAGTTGTTCAACTCTTCTTGCATGGCGTTTATCCAATCTGAATCTTGAAGAGCTTCTTCTACCTTAGTAGGCTCAAAGTAAGAGATAAAAGAGTGATGTTTAATAAATGAAGCAAGCTTTTGAGATTGAGTCATTACTCCCTTTGATGGACTCCCTATGATGAGATCTTGTGGATGAGCTTGTAGTAGAGGTGAGTTTCTTCTGTCAACCACTTGAGAGGGAGGATGTGGAGCATCAACATCTTATGCTTGTGTCACCATTTGCTCATGGGAGACATGAGTATCTTTATTTTCTACTCTCCCATCTTTTTCACCATCTTGTGGCACACTTGATGAAGAAGGAGGATTGATCACTTGTACATCATCTTCATCATCATTAGGCTTGATGTCTCTAATCGGAATGTTCTTCATAGCCTCCCTCAATGGTTCATCACCTATATCATTAAGATTCTTATGTGCTCCTTGGGAGCTGTTAGATTCATCAAATTCCACATTATATGTTTCTTCAACCAAGCCGGTGGAATGATTAAATACTCTATATGCTTTGGACTTTGATGAGTAACCAACAAGAAAACCAATATCACAACATCTTTGAAACTTCCCTAGGTGTTACCGCTTCTTGTAGATATAGCATTTGCAACCAAACACCCTAAAGAAGGAGATGCCCGACTTCTTCTCATTAAGCAACTCATAAGGTGTCTTGCCAAGAAACTTTTGAAGAAATAGGCGGTTGGATGCATAGCATGCGGTGTTGATAGCTTCCACCCATAGAGCTTCGGGAGTGTTGTACTCATCAAGCATTGTTCTTGCTAGTGTGATCAATGTCCGGTTCTTTCTCTCAACTACACCATTTTGTTGAGGAGTATAGGTTGCGAAGACCTCATGCTTGGTCCCAACTTCATCACAATAGGCTTCAATATTTATGTTGTCAAATTCTTTTACATTGTCACTTCTAATCTTCTTGAGCTTTACTTCAAACTCATTTTGTGCTCTCTTGGCAAACTTCTCGAAGCATGGATGCAACTTTGGATTTGTCATGAAGGAAGAACACCCATGTGTATTTAGAGTAGTCATCAATAATCACAAGACAATAAAGATTTTCTCACAAACTCTTGTATGTTATTGGTCCAAATAAATCCATGTGAAGGAGCTCTAGCACTCTTGTTGTTGATATGAAAGCTTTTGTAGGATGAGTGTTTGCAACTTGTTTGTCGGCTTCACATGCACTACAAAGCTTGTCCTTTTCAAAGTTCACATCCTTCAACCCTCTCACCAAATCATTCTTCATTAGCTTTTTGAGTGAGCTCATCCCAACATGAGTAAGTCTTCTATGCCATAGCCACCCAAGTATTGTTTTGGTGAATAGGCATGTCTTCAAGTTAGCATCTTCGGAGGTGAAATCCACTAGATATAGGTTGTTGTATCTAAACCCCTTGAATATCACTTGATCATCATCTTTCTTTGATACAACCACTTCCTTCTTGGTAAATAGACATTGAAAGCCAAGATCACACAATTGTCCAACGGATAGCAAGTTGAAGCTCAATGAAGCAACATATAGCATATTTGAGATCGAATGATCATTTGATATTGCCACTTTGCCCAATCCTTTAACCTTGACCTTTGAATTATCTCTAAATATGATTCTTTCTTGTCCATCTACTTCTTTATCTAGTGAGGTGAACATACGAGGATCACCGATCATATATTGTGTGCAACCACTATCAATTACCCAATAACTTCCACTGGTCTTGTAGTTCACCTACACACAAGAGATCAAGCTTTAGGAACCCAAACTTGTTGAGGGCCCTTCACCTTCTCAACAAGTGACTTTGCTACCCAAATTTTCTTAGGCCTATTCTTGTTGGAAGGTCCTAAGAACATGACTTTCATCTTCCCACTAGAATCCTTTCTAAGCATGTAATGAGCATTGAAAGCAAAAGGTCTAGCATGCTTGGCTAAGGGTTGTGGTGGTGGAGTTTGGCACTCATGGACAAAGTGGCCTTCTTGTCCACACTCAAAACATCTCTTTGGCTTTGGCTTTGACTTGTGTTGTTGTTGAGCTTGAGCCTTCTTCTCTTGGTTTGCCATGTACCCAATACCACTTCTATCCATCTTCATGAAGGTGTTCATTAGTAGCTCACTTTGAAGATGCTTGCCTCTTGTGAACTTGCTCAATCCAATCTTGAGATGCTCTTTCTCTAACTTGAGCTTCTTGTTCTCTTCCTTGAGTGCATCATTGTTTTTATCTTCCTTGAGTTTCTTGTTCTCTTCTTTGAGCTTCTCATTCTCAAGAATCAAGTCACCATCACGATCAAGAGTTTCTAGCACTATAGTGTTGGTGGTTTTGAGCTCTTTAAGATCTTTCTTTAGCTTTTCATTGTCATTCTTGAGCTTGACATACTCATCATAATTATCAGTCTCAACCACTTGCTTGCCCTTGCTACTAGAACTTTGCTCAATGCTCTCAATGATCAAATCATCACATGATGTAGCTATATCAATCTTACCAACATCGTTAGTAGCATCATGTGGCTCATTGGATAAATATTTTTGAGCAATGACAAGATTATCATGATTAATCTTGAGAGTTGTATATTCATCTTTTAGCATATTATGGCTAGTGATGAGCTCATTATGTATCCTTTCAAGTTTATCATGTTTTTCTTTAAGCTCTTTCTTAGAAGATTTGAGCTCCTTGAGTTTGGATGATATAGCATCATTTGCTTCTCTAAGCTCAACACTAGCCTTTTTGGCTATATCACATTTAGCTAAAAGAGAATCATTCTTAGCTTCTAGCTTGTCATTCTTAGCTCTAGTCTTTCTAATGATCCTAGTATATTTATTTAGCAATTTGACAAGTTCATCATATGAAGGTGATTCAAATTCATCATCATCACTATCACTATCATAATCATCATTGTTAGCATGATCATCGCTACTACTATCATCATCATTTGATACCTTTCGTTCACCCTTGGCCATAAGGCATAGGTGTGTAGAGGATGATAGCGGTGGTGTCGATGAAGATGATGAAGAGTCAATCACAATGGCGGCTACCTTCTCATTATCACTATCATCATCGGATGAGCAACTTGATGAATCATTGTTCATGAGCCAATCACCGATGATGTATGCCTTCCCACTTTTCTTCTTCTTATGGATTTCCTTCTTCTTGCCATCATTCTTCTTGTATGGCTTATTTTTCTTCTTCTCATCTTCTTCTTCATTACTTGAGTCATCTTTTTTGCCCTTGTACTTGTCTTTCTTGGGCATTGTACATTGGTGTGCTAGATGACCAAGTTCTCCACAATTGTAGCAATCTATCTCCGAGATTGGCTTCCTTCTAGAGCTAGTGAAGAACTTCTTTTTCTTGCCATCAAACTTGATACCACTCTTGTTAAGCTTCTTTAGCATCTTGGCGGTTCTTCTCACCATGAGAGCAAGACTTGCATCATCAATTTCATCATCACTTGAGCTCTCATACTCAAGCCTTGCTTTGCCCTTCTCTTGGCTAGCTTTGAATGCTAAGTCCTTGTCTTTCTTCTTAGTAGAGGATGAGCCATATTGTGGTGTGATGTGCATGTAAATCTCATGAGCATTGATCTTTCCTAAGATTTGTGTTGGTGTAGCAGTGGAAAGATCACCTTGATGAAGCATGGTCACAATATGCCCATATTTATCAATGGGGAGGACACTCAAGATCTTTCTTACAACATCGGATGGTTGCATTTGAGTGAGTCCAAGCCCATTGACTTCCTCTACAAGAACATTCAAGCGTGAGTACATTTCATTAGCACTCTCTTTAGGAAGCATTTCAAATGAATTTAGCTTTTTCATGACAAGATGATAGCGTTCCTCATGCTCGCTCTTTGTTCCCTCATGGAGCGCACAAATATCCAACCATAGTGCATGGGTATCTTTGTGGTTCCTTTCCCGATTGAACACATCTTTGCAAAGGTCTCTAAAGATGATGTTTCGAGCCTTTGCATTCCATTTTTCAAAATTCACCTCATTCCCTGTAGGTGTGTGGCATCTCGAGGTTTTGGGAAACCTTGTGAGGCGGCTCTAAGTATTCCAATATCTAGAGCTTCTAGATACGCCTCCATGTGGATTTTCTAGTATAGAAAATCACCCCCTCAAAGATAGGAGGAGGTCCATCCCCGTGAGACATCTTTCTCTAGGCGGTTAAGCCTAAATACGTGAGCACGTGACTCTGATACCAATTGAAAGGATCAAGATGCCCAAGAGGGGGGGTGAATTGGGCTAATTCTAAATTCATTTGCAATAATTAAGTCCTACGGTTAGCCCAATTAACCCCTTGTGCCTAGAAAGTGTTTCTATTGATCTATCATATAAAAGTTTAGCAACTTATGTTCCAATCCTAGTCTAGCATGGCAATTCTATGAATGTAAATGACAAGAATTGAATTGCTCAAAGTAAATGCACAAAGTATAGAGAGGAGGAATGCGGTGATATTTTGCCAAGGTATCGGAGAGTTGCCACTCCCCACTAGTCCTCATTGGAGCACCTGCGCAAGGGTGTAGCTCCCCCTTGATCCACGCAAGGATCAAGTGCTCTCCACGGGTTGATTCTTCGACACTCCATCATGGTGAATCACCCACAACCGCTCACAACTTGATTTGGATCATCCACAAGCTCTGTCGGATGGTCACCAAGCTCCCAATCACCACCAAGCCGTCTAGGTGATAGCGATCACCAAGAGTAACAAGCACAAACTCTCACTTGACCATGACAAGCCTAATGAGAAGGGTGGATGCACACTTTGCTACTCTTGCTTTCACTAATGATGTCTCTCTTTGGGATTCTCAAATCTCAATCATCTATCTAGGACCTTGCTCTTCTTGGCACTCTCAAGGGTGTTTCTCAGTTGTTGGAATGAGCAAAAGTGCCCCCTCACAAGAATGGAGGAAGTATTTATAAACCCATGTTCAAAATAAACCATTATGTGCCTCTGTGGGGTGACTAGATGCTCCAGTCATGTTGACCGAACGCTCTGGTCAGTTCTCCCTGAAATCCAGTGTTAAAGTTGTGACCGGATGCTGGACAGTGTCCGATCAGCACTGACTAGATGCGTCTGGTCACGATTTTCCCTCTCTAGAACCTTACTAGAATCAACCGGTTGCTGGCACCCAGTGTTCGGTCACTCACCTCTCAGCGTCCGGTCACACTAGACGAAATCACCTTGATCAAATGAACTGACCGGACTCTACGCCAGCATTCGGTCACACTGGAATCAGTGTCCGGTCACACCGGAACCAGCGTCCGATCAGTATTTGACCCTCCATTCACTTTCAACTCCCAATCATACATGAATGAAGTTTGCTCCATTAGATCTAAGGGCTTTTTTAGGAGCTACCTAGTGCTAGATTTAGCAAGTGTGCACCACACCTAACTCACTAGACTCACCTAGGTCAAGCTACCTATCCATACCCCCCTTAATAGTATGGCCAAAGGAAAAATAAAGTCCTAAACTACTCTAAGTGTCTCCTCAACACCAAATGACACTTAGAACTAGTCCATCCTTAACCTTGTCGTCCATCCTTTGAAAACCAAAATGATTTTCATCGTAGGGGCATGACCACCATGATAGCCCAATCGATCTCCATCACCGTGACCTAACTTAATTGCCTCTGCAAAACACATGTTAGTCACAGTAATCACGTATTGTCATTAATCACCAAAACCCAACTAGGGGGCCTAGATGCTTTCAATCTCCCCCTTTTTGGTGATTGATGATAATACCACCTCGAGTATGTGAAAGAGATGAGGTTTTTAACATGCTTGGATCATATAAGCTTTTGACAATAAGAACAAAAAAGTTAGGCAAGCTTATATGACTCAAGCCAACATGATGTACTCAATAGATATGAAATAAGCATGAGTATAAGTAATAAAATTCATTTGCATCGGAGTGAAACACGGAAGCAAAGCAAATGAGCATAACACAAGTGATATGACATATAAATAATTCAAAGTAGAGAGCACACATGTCACATATCACATAAATATCACGATCACATTAATATCATGATTACGATCACACTTAAGTAGTTCAATGCATAATAGTAAACATGAATGCATAATGTATCACACATAAAACTCCAAATATAATAGATAAGCTATAAGCTAATAGGTAGAGTCCCCCTAAATGTATCACTCCCCCTAAGGCTAACATACTCGATCTCTCTCCTCCTTTGGTGTCAAACATCAAAACCTAAGGGTCGGTCGGTGGGGCTGCAGCGGACGAGTTAGGCACTGAGGTACAAGGAGCGAGCTGGAACTGTGTGCCATCATCATCTGATCCTAAGCTCTGAGCAGTCTGACCCTCTATAGCTGGAAGCGTTGCTGAAGCGGTCTGGGTCGGATCTAGAACTGGCGTTGCCTACTCTGATGATGCAACTAATGAAGGGAGCATCTCTGTAGTCTCGATAATAGGTGCAACTATGGAAGGACCAAGGACATGTAGCTTTGGTGGAGTAGGCTACCCTGTCAACTCACTGAATAAAGCACCAAGGCTCCTGGAAGCTGGGGTGAGCATTGACGAACTCTAAGGCAGAGTAAAGCACGTATGAAGAGGTGTGAACTTTGGGGTTGGCACTGGCAAAGCAAACCACTAGGACACCTGCTCTATAGGTGAAGGCAACTGTGGTGCTCGCGGTCCCTGACTAAACAACATTGTCTACTACCTTTCTAAACTTAGAAAATTAAAGGTTTTAGTTTGAACTAACATTTACTAGCGCTTTTGCCGACATTTTTAGTATGCCTGAACTTAATTAAGTTCAACCACTAGGCATTCTATACACTAGTCCACAGGTCATACTAACGTGTAGAAACAAAACATCTAAGAACTACTTAACTAGTTAGTTCAATATAACTCTCCACGAATAATACTTTTAAACAAAAATTCAAGCGCTTGCCAACCTAACGAAATTCAATCTTTGAGCTATCAGAAATACCATGGAACAACACCTATTCACCAAATCAACAGTTGCATTTTCATCTACTAACTTGCACTTCAAATTTTTATTTAAGTTCTAATTACAAGTTATATTTTATTTTTGTTTATAAAAATTGTTTTCATGTTTAATCCAATAGAACAAGCCATTCGCTATTTACTTGCTAGAATTATTATCGGACATTTTGAAATACTTTTGCACACTAAGTGAATTAACTCAGATATTTAGTTTAGTCCATCAAAGTGAACCACATAAGACTTGCTCGTCATTCCATGTGTGTTTTAAAACCTAAAATTTATTGGCTGATTTCTCTTAGGTCTAACCTAGGTGCTAAGTGAGCTCGTAACACCAGAGGTGTTACATCCCCATCCAAACTTGGACTCTAAGCCCCCACACTTGAGACCCAGTCTCAACATGGTGCTTAGACCTCCACCTTTCTTTGCCTCCAATCAGTCCGTCCAGAAAGAGCCGAAACCCACGACAAGAGCATAACGAGCCTTCCCGTTCCCATAATCAAGTATGTGCTCATAATAATAAGTCTGTGACCTGACTACCATCCACAGCAATGGACGGTCCTTAATCGGCATGAACAGGGAAAATAGTATAACCAAGCTAAGCTCTGTTGGCCTTGGGACACAACCTGTTAAACCCATCAATACCCATACTATATCCCTATCCTGTCTCCATTTTCTATTCATCATTTTATTATGTGAGTAATAATAATCCCCTATTATGAGCAACGACAGGTTACTCACGCTATCGATGACCTAAGCATAGCATCTACTTGAACCTGCACTAGTAAGACTCTTAGGATAGGTATATTTATGCATGTGGTTTCCATAAAATTCCTATAACATAATGCACAACACATATATATACGGTGAATTATAAAATAGAGGTTATGCACCGGGGCTTGCCTTAGGCTGGCACGGTGTCAGCTGAGTCAGTCAATGACGGCTTCGGGACGTCCTACTACATGAGAATCTCCTCCTTATACTCCTCGATGATCTCCTTGAACTCATGATCGCTGGTGGTCATGATCTCCACCAACTCATTCTCTACATGCATGCAATGATAATGCAACACTTAACATTCAGGCAATAGCAACTCTTAAACTAAGAATGCACATACCAAGCTATTAAACTAGCTCTAATGACTAAGATACTAAGCTATCTATCATCTTCATCAAGCAAGGTGTTGGATTCAACTAACAAACACTCAGTTGTGCAATTTAAGGGTATATCTTTATTTCTACTAATGACATAATGTATATTGAAACAAAGAGCATTTAACTACCCTAATGCTTAATCTATTCTAAGACTACAAAAATTATAGTGAGCACATAATAATACAATAAAGCTGCTATAAATTTTTTAGGACTAAAGCTATCGTCAATTTACCATAAAAATTCCTACAATAATTAACTTAATATTATTAAACATCCTAAATGATTTAATAGATCCTAATGTCAACACGTATAAACATGAACTAAATACACCAACCGATATAGCATAATTTTAAAAACCTAACAAAATTTGTTTCACAATTTTTAGACACCTATATGATTTTATATGATTTATCAAAAATCAGCTCAAAATTAAATTAGAAAATCATTGCTAATTTCTTATGAAAAAAGAAAACTAAATCTTTCGCATGGCCCGCTGGCGTGGCCCACGCAAGGCCGTCCTGCTCGCGAGGCGGCTCATGGCGGGGGAGTACCGCGCGCATTGGTGATTTTGCAAAAGAGACCCCAAACTTATCCCAATTTACAACTAAGTACTAACACTATTTTATCCTCTCTCAGACCTTCTCACTTAACCCCCTGACTTTTTCCTAATTCACTCGTGCGCACCCCCAGCGACTCAGTGCACGATAGCGTGGTGGGCGATGACACGACGCGACCATGCCGGCCACCAGAGGCTCACGTTGGCCTATCGGTCGGGCCGACCTTCAACTATGGTCCAACCGCCTACACCAAGTAGCAACGCGGGGCAACAGGATGTGCTGGAGCGAGCTGCAGCGATGTGCGACCGTCCATGGCTGTGACGCAGCTGCCTTGGCGATCCAGAGCACCTAAGAACCTAACTGGCTAGCAAGAGAGCATCAGTAGACTACCATGGACCTAGCCGAGGTGACGGTTGGGGTGGAGAATGGTGGAGGAGGTGTGGCCATGTGCGACCGAGCCGTGCGGTGGCACACCATGGTGGCACGGTCATATCAGCGGTGACGGGGAGGCAATAGCGGTTCCACTGGCATGCGCAAGGTGGAGAGAGAGGTAAGGTGAAACTAGTGATGCAGGTGAATTGGCTCGGGAGGGATGGTTGGAGGGTTGCCCTCGTCCACGGCCAGACGCGGCCTTATCAGCACGATGGTGGGAAAACGTCAAATTGGAGCTCGACCGGGCGCCATTCAAGGCGGGGTGGGGTCTGGCAGCAAGAGGACTTGATGGTGGAGACACAAGCGCACATAATTGAAAGGAGATGACCACTCGCTGGTCAAATGCATGGGGGGCGACTCTGACGGTGGCAGTAGAGAGAGAGAGAGAGTGAGAGAGAGACAGGCCGGTAGGTGGCACAGCATGGCCTCGCCTTGGCGAGACATGCTCGGCATGACCAGGAAGGCATGCTCGCAGACACAAAGGACAAGCGTGCGTGTCCTCGACCATCTATGGCTAGCGTGGTGCAGCGCCATAAAATGGCAAGGCGACGGTGAGCACGGCCACGTGCGTGTGGCAGTGGCGGCCTCAAACAGGGCCAACAGTGGCGTAGAGGTGCAGAGAGAAGCATGGACATGGCGGTGAGGCGACGACACTGGCAGCATCTGCGTCGTGGCGTGGATGGGTCGGCAGTGCGACAGCGCAGCGAGACAGCCAGCAGCGCCGCACAGCCACGCAAGCAGCAGTAGTGGCTCCACGCGGTAGAGGCCAGTGGCGACCAGGCCAGAGGCAGCCGTGGCCGGCCACGCATGGCAGAGCATGCTCATGCGAGCAACCAGCGCAGCGACAGCATGCACCCGAGCGTGGTCACCGCGTCCACCCGACCAACCCAAGAACGTGTTGTGCACGTATTTTAAAGCACCTATAGCAACTAAACAGTTGCTTCTAGACCTAAACCATCTTCACCATGCTCAAGATGGCATATGAGACTACCAAACCGAGCTAAAACATAACACCTATTCTTAACCCAATTTCACAAAATAAATTGCCAAACATGACATTGTCTAGCTGTCTACATACTTTAAAATCTTCTGAGTCTATGAGCTGAATTTGATTTCAAGTTGCATTTCTAGGCTATTAGAAATGTTGGCTAGCACTGTTATTTTTCCACAGCAAGTATTTCATTGTCATCTATAAAGTTCATATTCCAAACTTTATTTAGTGTCGCATATATGTTCTATAGCATTTTTGTTCAATAAAAATTAATTTTAAACCTAATTGATACATATGAGTTATGGAATAGCTTATCATTTAACATTTTTATTGATCATCTAAAGTTACAAAAATGTTATGTACACATTCCATCACATACATTATCACATAAACATGATGCTCATGACATGATTTAATAGTTTATTTAGGGTATAACACCGAGGGTGTTATAGTTTGGCATCTTCCTTGCGACGGCCTCAACCAATGAGTGGTATTCAGCCTTGGGTAGCTTCTTCGTACTGAGTGGCAACCCCAAATATCTGATGGGGAATTGTTGCACTTAGCAACCTAGGATTGTGACGATCTCATGTAATGTGTCGTCGCCTCCATAGATCGGAGTAACCAAGCACTTCGCTAGGTTCGTCATCAGGCCGGTTGCTTCCCCGGACACTTTGAGAATTTCCTTCACAGCCGCTGCCTCTTGAACCGATGGTCTCATGAAGAGGATAACATCATCCGCATATAGACTGCATTGGTACTTGACCTCTCATGGTGCCATCGGATGCAGCACCCCATCTCGGCCTGCTTTGGCAATCATCCTATGCAAGACATCCATTGCAATGATGAATAGTAATGGTGATAGGGAATTGCCCTGACGCACCCCTCTGAAGTGCTTTATTGGTGGACCCTGGTGACCGTTAAGTAGTATCCTGGACGATGCTATTGATAGGAGTGCAGCGATCCACTGGCACCACCTCTAACCGAACCCCCTTGCCCGTATTACTTCAAGAAGAAAGGCCAAGAAAGTGTGTCAAAGGCCTTGGAGATGTCTAGCTTTAGCAGGAGCATAGGGATCTTATTCTTCCTGATGAGAACCACAGCCCATTGGATGTGCTTGAAGTTATCTTGGATCGCCCTCAAGCATTTTGGTTCTGGTCAACCAACCCATTGAGCTTAGGTGCCAGCCTCAGCGCAAGGATCTTGGAGATCAACTTCATGAAACTATGGATCATCATGATTGGTCTAAAATCAGTCAGGCAAGACACTCCCACCTTCTTAGGCCGTAGCACGATCAATGCGTTGTTTAGCCTATCAAGACCTCTACAATCTCCTTGAGTGAAACACTGAATGGCAGCCATGACCTCATCCCTAATGATCGGCCATGCAATTTTGTAGAACGCGCCGGTATACCATCAGGCCCGGATACCCTATCGGTCGGCTACTCTTTGATCACTGCATAGGTCTCTTCCGTGTTGATGTCTGCGTTGAGATCATCAAGGTTTATCACTTGGATCCCCAACGCGTCGAAGTTTAGCGTGGTGCCACCACTCATCGCCATGCCGAACACGCTGCTGAAGTGATCGAACATTGCCTTTTCTATTCCCTCATGGTCAGCAATGATGTGGCCATCAACATTGAGGGACATGATGTAGTTGCGTCGCTTCCTTCCTCTCGTAATTAGGTGGAAGTAGGCTGTGTTTGCATCTCCTTCACTAAGGTATCTGATCCGCGAGTGTTGTCTGGTTATGGTTCTCTCCAAGGTGGACAAGCCAAGGCATCACAATTTCATCCGCTTCCTCAGGGCTACTTTGGCTTCAGAGAATGACCTGGATTCCTGGGCCACGTTGAGCCGGTGAATGAGCTCGCGTGCCATGAGCAGCTGGTCCCTGATCCCTCTAATCTTGGTGGCTGACCACCGCTGCAAATCCTTGATGAGAGAACAAAGCCTAGCCTCGAGCTGGCATAGCGCCCATGGGTTGAAATGGGCCTGCTCCAAGCCACTGTGATTGTTTGCTCATAGTCCTCACACCTAGGCCAGTAAATCTCAAAATGGAATCGAGCCTTGGACATGCTTCCCAAGTTTGTTTGCAGCAGCTAGGGGCAATGGTCAGAAGCATCAGATGCAAGGCTACGTAGATGGGAGTTGGGGAACAACTCATCCCACTGAATCAAGACCAGTACATGATCAATCCTCAACAAGGTTGGGTGCTCACGTTCGTTGCTCCATGTGAAGCATCATCCATGCAGATAAAGGTCATGCAGCTCCAGTTCGGCCACCGTTCGATGAAATCTCACCAGGTTTCCTCAGTTTATCTGGCGATTGTTCTTGTCGGCCTCGGATAGTATGAGGTTGAAGTCACCGCACATAGCCCATGGTCCTAGAGAGGCATCCCTAATAGCTTCTAGTTCCTCTAGGAAGATGATCTTATCGCTGTCTTCCTATGGCCCATAAACAGATGAAAGCCACCAGGAGGAGCCCTAGTCGATCGCGTGGGATACCGATCGCACCCTAACAGTAAGTGAGTAGCACCCCACGTGTACATCAGAGATGCAGCAATCCGATTCCATTGCCGCAATCAGAATGTCCCCTCGAGTGTTCGATGCAGGTAGATAAGCGAATTCAGAGAAGTTCATTCCTAGCATGGCGAACACCAAATGCTGCTAGATCACATCAAGTTTGGTTTCCTATAGGCACATTATACTAGGACGTACGTCATCGACCAAAGTGCGAACTGTGTCCCTATGAGCCCTGTCGTTTAGCCCACGCACGTTCCATGACATGATAGTCGTATTATCCATGTGGAGGTTGACCTCCATGCATGGCAGGCGTGCATTATGCGGCCACCAGCATTGCACAGTGAGGAGCTCGACCAGCCTTGCAGTTCATGGCTGGGAACAACTCGTCTAGTGCCTTGATCTGGGAGTCCATCAAGTTACCAGAGAATATGGCCTCATACGCCATCTTCGTGGTCGGCATTACGGGAGCCATTGGTGGAGGCACCCCCATCTTCTTCATAAGCAGGACTTCTCCCATTTGGAGGTGGGGATGTGAGCCAGCAGTTGCGCTGCGATCCTAGTGACCCTAGTTGGCAAGTGTGGTCTTCTGGCTGGGGGCTTTTGCTTGGGCGGGCTTGAGATTGAAAGTGCAATCAAGCCCTAATTGTGGGTTTTGGTGATAATGACCACGCAATTAGGGAACTAATGAGATTTATCGAGATGACAAGCAGGAAATTTATATTTGAGGATGCTACACGAAACGGAGGAGCCCCCAATTACATATGTAGATGGCTTCAAACTCAAAGGAGGTTTAAATTCTTTTATATTTTGAATTTGAGTATATGAAAAGCCATATCATAAAGGGGGATACAATGCCTAAAGCTAATATGTGCTACCAAGTGCTCAAACAACCTTATGCATCCTCAGATTCACAGCCAAGATAGTCTACACTTCACTATTACCCTTGCTGTCTTGCGTGGTGCGGCACTGCCGCACTTGAAGAGAGACACTGCCGCACTTGAGTCATGGCATAAGGAAGTTAGCGCCCATACTGACTTCTCCGGATGGCTTGAGACGTATTAAAAGGTATCGCCCAACCTCGAGGCCACGGGCTCCATCTCGCCCGACCCCTTGGGTGTGGGCTCTGTCTCGCCCGACCCCTTGGGTGTGGGCACCATCTCGCCTGACCTCGAGGTCGTGGGCTTCGTCTTGCCCGACCCCTTGGGTGCGGTGACCGTTGGGGGCTGGGGGTACATATACCTTTCTCCTTCCTCCCCAACGGCTATCAATCTGCCTCTTCTTCCTCACTTGAGCATGCTCAAAACATAGCAGGAGCTCTCTCTCTCCCTCCATTGTTGACCTCCATCCCCCAAGCAAATCCATTGATTTCCCCATCAACCCTTGAGGAAAAATGGTCCAAAACTCGATTAGAGAGCAGCTCTATTGATTCGTCAACTCTAAAGAGCACTTGGTTCATGCTTTGGCCGGCAGTTGTGTTTGTTACTCTTAGAGCTTGGCTCCTAGCCGGCTAGAGCGTCACCCATGGAGCTTGCCAACTTGTCCCAGCCCTAGGAGGTTTGTAACCATCTCATAAGTTAGTAAACTCACCCCTCATCTCAAGAGTTAAATCTCTTGATTTGAGAACGAGAAAGGGTTGGAAAGCTCTAAGCCTTAGTGGCTAATATCAACAATGTGGAGGTAGGCAAGCCTTGGTGGTGAGCTGAACCACGGGATAAATAATTGTGTCACTTGTGCTCAATTTACATTACTTGCATGACATATTGTGGTTGAGGTGATTTTTAGGGTTTTAAGTCGATCTACTTGTGTGTGGTGTTCCTACCATTTCTAGCTCTTGATCTATGATTGTCATACCTATAGTAAGCTAGAAAATTTCTTCGATCTATGTTTTTGTTCACGAATTTTGAACTATGACTCAAAGTTGTTTGCAGGTGCGGTAGTGCCGCTGTTCTGGCCCGGCAGTGCTGTAGTCCAGTAGTGCCACCCTCCAGAGCGGCAGTGTCGTAGGGTGAATTTGATAAAAGTTTGAGTGTTTGTTTTGACAGGTGAAACGACCCCGATTTCCCATGAAGGGAAAATCCACAGAATGAATTATAATATGATGAAACCAATAGTTGATTCCATCATATTATCATATATCAGTCGATATCACTGTCACACATCATAAGATTACAAGATAAAAGGTATTATATCATTGAGGAACACACCTATTACAGAGTTAATCTAGCGGAAGTCTATCGAGTGAAGGCTCCTCCTTCACGGGCATCATCAGAGTTGGCGTAGTGCAGCGTAGATCCCATCTTCAAACCAAACTTGAGCATAGGCACGAGACCTCCTAATCCTTCTAAAGTTAACGCCTCTGAGAAGCAGGAAATCTACACATCGCCAGATGTGTGCAGGCCATGGTCAGCACAAATGAGCTTTAGTGGAAAAAGTAAAACAAGGGATCTGGCGATCCTAATATTTAGCAGTGGTTTGCATCCTTAGCGCATGAGAAGTAAATAAACTATAATATATTAAAGATATCTAGTTTTGACACATTCCCATCCATCCACACCCACATCCATCCATATCCATCCACTAGCCCATCCATCTCCACTATCAGCTCATCTCATCTTACACACTCAGGTCGACAGGCCGACTCCCTCTCGGCACTTGTCTCAACGGCCCACAGCCCCAAGGCTCACGACCAGATAATACCCCAAACCCTAGAGGGAGGAAAGAGGGACTCATCTCCTATCTAGTTTAAGCGAAACCTAGGAAAGGTCCATAGCCGATAAGTCAGCATATGTATCGATCGATCAACCATACACTCTGCAGAGGTTTTACATACCCACAAGATTAGCCATCCTCGGAGTCTAGAATCCCCTAGGTAGAATTCCGATCGCTTGCTAGCCTAGAACGATGCCACCCTACCTCTCAGCCCTGGAACATTCCAAGTCTAGTCTAGGATGGCTGATACTATGAGTCGTAGACAGAGCTGGGGCCCTCCGGATGTCAAGAGCCGGGTCCACAAGGCCTCTTGAAGTCTCGGAAGGGTGTGGGGGAAAAAACCACATGCCCCGTACCTCCTTGCACACATTTGCCTAGCAGTAGTGGCATTGCTCTACCAAGTAGTCCGACCGTCCCGCACCATATAGGGTGAGTGGGATGTAAATGATTCCCGGTGAGTCTAAGTACTAGTAAGTCCTTAGGGATTGACCAAGCCAGAATGTCTTCATCAGGGTTTCCATTTTTTGTGCCACCACAACACCTCCACCCTGGGCTCCTCCCATCATAGGTTCACACCCAAGGCCACCTCTAATTACCATTTACCTGCCACAGGTATTCCATATCTAAGTGCCCAGGTAGCACCACATGGCAAGACTCTCCCTAGGCTCGTCGTTATTCCAGCTCGGTCGACGCAACCCTCACTCTCCACGCACCCAAGGTACACACACGCAGCACGCTCATACACCATCGAGTTTGGCTTCCCAAGCCAAACCATTCCCAGGGGTTCACCACCTGCATCACATCCCCGAGATAATGCGAAGTGGAATTAATAATAAGTATAGTGGTGTAATATGCAAGCAAGCAGGCAAGTCAGCATGTATAAGTGAGCGAATGCGCAAAATAGGGTGATGTGGTAGAGTGGGTTGCATCAAGGTGATAATGGCTTAGGTAGTAGCATGCATCAATATACTAGCAAATGATTAAATATAAAGCACTAACAGTTCTAGATATTATGCAATGTCTAATAGGATTCTCTAAAAGAGGGTGCTGCCATGACACCTGCGATGTCGAGGTAGTAGTGGTACAAATCTTCGTTAGTTGATGTAGTCGATCAGCAAGGTCTCCTCTTCCTAGGGTCCTGTCGTCGATCACGTTCTCCTTCTCCATCGGGTTCCGATCCAACGTTACACTCAAGGCAAGATAACAAACAATATTCTAAAAAGGCAACAAGTCCTAGAAGGAACACAAAGAGGAAATGACTTTGGCCCTCTCGACTGATATCCGATCCATGGGCCAGAGAAATAGGAGTGGTTGTTCACTAAGCATGGGCTTAAGTCAAGGCCTTGCCTGTACTTCCTGGGCCAACTATGGTCGACCTGTATAGCTTCGAGATAAATGGTCAAGACCTCAGCTCATCCTAAGCAAACACCATGGCTCACGGTCTTTCGATCCGGGTGTCATAGGGATTGACGTGAATCGAAAGGAGCGGCTATTCAATCCCGGTCTCTCTCAATCCATACACCATTGTAATTGACAAGGACCAAGAATGGGTGGGGCAAGAGAGAAAGGTATGGCAAAGGTCTACTCCTTCCTATACACATGCCATGGCAAAGGATGAGGCATCGGAAAGGAGCGACACACAAAAGGGCACGAGTGCTCAATCCACTGGTAGGGTACCAAGACCTAGGTGCACTAAATGCACTAAGACACCCTAGGGTTCTTAGCGGTGCGGTTGTCACCGCAAGAACCATAGAAATGCTATGGTCCAATTGGGTACAAACATACAAGGGCTTAAGCACGAAAGAACCAAAAGAGGAGAACATGAGATTCGCCTTCCTTTGATCCACTCGCCCTAGAAGCCGACGAGAATCAAAGGAATGGAATTAAGAGCGCAATAAACCCCAAACAAGCAAGGGGCTCAATCCACATCTTATTGGATTGATGAGGATTGAGAACCAAAGAGAGAGAAGAATGGAATCTGTACTCTTTCGACCAACTTGTCATGGAACGAATGAAGGTTGGAGAGAAGAGTTACAGTCCTACGATCCAAACCAACTCATAGGGCATCATGGCCATGCAACTAATGGCACAATGCTATTCCCTTGGTTCGCAGCAGTGCGGTTGTCACCGCTTAGGTCTAAAGGAATGCTATGGTTAAGGTGGTGCAATCATATAAGGTGGCTAGGATAAACACAGGTGAAAAGAGGTAGAGCCCGATGGTCATGGTGAGGGGACTCGCGGCCATGAGCTTATCCTACACGAGTTGGCATCCGTCTTCTACAATCATCATATCCCGACTCGTCCACTATGTTAGGCCACAAAGGGCTCATTGTGCACGGGTGATATTCCGCACCAATGTTCAGTCCACAATGACCAGGTCCTAGGGCCGAATCGGATTACTAATAATTGTAGTACATTAGAGACAACTAAAAGCAAGGGAGCAAGTTATGCTTGCCATTACAGCCACGGTGGGGCAAACCCACGATCGAAATGGTTGAACGAGGTACTATCCCTCGACCGGCTTGAAGGCATGGTCCTTAGGCAAACAGACACAACATAAGAACAAGAATCCCGACAACTCAACATAAGAGCTAAGACACGACCACACGAATGGAGTAGCACATCTCTGTAGCAATGAGGGAACCTGTATAAGGGCATGGCATATGTGGATTTAGATAGGCATAGATCGTGATTGACCGGTGTAAGATCGAGTGTATGAAAGAGCAAAGTGAGGGCTTTTATCGGCATCGGGAATGGCGTCCATCTAGGATTTGTCTTTGCGGCAAAGGTGAGGATGGCCAGGGGTGGTTGTATCTTATCCCAGAGGGTTGTGGCTTCTTCTGGCCAGCTGAGGCCAGCTACGGCCTGCTGTGGCTAGCTATGGCTTGCTACAGCTTGCTGTGGCTGGCTATGGCTGGCTACAAGTGGCTATGGTTGGCCAAAGGCTGGCTATGGCTGGCCAGGCATGGTAACGACTAGCTAAGATGTGCCTACTACTGTCAAACATAGCTAGGGTTGGCAACAAAGGCGTTTCGCAAGACAGTAGGGCTAGACCGCAGGTCCCAAAGAGAGGCGAGTAACGGTCTCGCATTGTGCGGCGTAAAATGGGTAGACAAGGACATGTCCATGGCGTAGAGCTTGATTTTAGAAAATTGTGGAAACTAGTTTCACATTTTTCTGAGGCCGTATGAATTTTCTATGAATTTCCAAAGTTTGGATCATTTTTCGAAAAAAGAAAAAGGATGGAATTTCCTGGGATTGATACGTGGCGGCCTATGATTTGGCGAGGCTGTCTCTGTCACTGACATATGGGGTCAGTCAATAGTCAATGTTGACCTAGTCAATGGTTAACAGTGACGGGCTCTTATCGGGCTTTATGGCTAGGTCATGGGCCGGATATGGGCTGGGCTGGCCCAGACACGTGTCGCCCTGGCAAATGGCCACGTGGTGGTTTCGGGCTCCTAACAGGCCTAGTCTGGACTATGCACATGGGAGCAGCTCATGGTGGTCTAGGTGGTGTGGGTCCATGGACCGCACACTAGGTCCGTGGTGGACTATGTCCACCCTCCTTCTCCCTCCCTGGCTCACGGTGGAACAAGTCCAGACGACTGCTGCTCTATCGGGCACGGGTCCACCAGCTCAGTTCACGGTGGACTAATAGTCTATAGGTCCATGGACCGAGGGCTTGGTTCATGGTGGTCCAGGTCCAACTCTATCTCTCTCTGTCTTTGGCTCAAGTGGATTCGGTGCAGGGTGGTGCTGCCTTCTTCCTCTTCTCCCTTATTTCTGCTCGCGGCGGTGCTGTCGCCATCAATGAGCTCACGCTTCCGTGCATTGCAGTGAGTCCAAGGGAAAGCTGGGGTACCTAGGGTGTCTTCGAGGTCCTGGTGATGCTCAATGGCTTCTCTTCACGTCGCGAGGTGGCTGTAGGCGACTGGCGTGGCCTCGACGGCGGCGAGGCGGGCTCGGCCCAAATTGGGACCAGAGGTGGCCCATTTTCATCGATTGAGAGCAGGGCAGAATCGAGGATGGCTTCCCTAGTGACAAGGTCTCACGACAGAGCCCACAGCAGTGCAAGGGCAACGGTGGAGCTCCGACGAGGTCACAGCTACAGCGATCGGAGGCAAGGAGGGGGCTAGGGCCTCATCTTATTCATGGCTAGGTGCATGGGATCAAGGCGAATCTCGATGGCGCAGAGACGGGGGGAGGTCTATGGCACGGTGGCGCTCTAGAGCGTGTCCGCGCTGGCGAGGTGGAGGGTAGTCTGGGTACTTGGGCTCCCCTTCGGCCAGGGGCTAGAGCAGAGTGTGTCCCTCATCAGGGCTTGGATGAAGAGGCCATTCCTAATGCCTAGGTCTTTGTGGTAGGGCCAGAATGGAGCAACGCCATGGCTGGGCTCAGCCATGGTGAGCGCGACCATGAGGCGTGGTGGCTCTAGCGTTCTCGAGCCACTAGGGCTCGACAAGGCCGCACAAGGGATCTTGAAGGTCTACGTGCGTGCGTAGTGTGCAGTGGAGCCTAGGGCTTGGCTTCTGGTCCTCCTAGGTTGGGAGAATGCATTGGCATTCATGGTGAGTCCATGACGGTGAGGATGGGATAAGGCAGGGGAAGCTCACCATGGGGCTTGGGGTGGTAGGCTAGTGGCGTAGAGGAAAGTCGTGGCCATGATGAAATGGTGCAGTGTTGTGCCAACCAGCAGCGTCGACATGGTCGATCGGGGCGACGTCACCTGCTCCGATAGGCACGGGTGGCGCTGGTGTCATTGGGATGGCTCTGATTCCTCATCTTCTTGCGGTCTAGGTAGGCGCGAGTGGAGGGTCAAGGCCACAGTGTGGGGACACAGTGATGGCAGGGCCACGATGTCATCGTGGGCGATCGGCGTCGTCCTCGCCTCTGGCGGTCTCGAGCGGCACCGGCAAGCTCCCGTTCTCCTTCTTCCTCCCTTCTCCTCCATCTCTTCTCCTTAGGCTCGGGCAGGTGGGTGGTGATGGTGTGGTTTGGCACAGAAGCGGCAGGGCGGATGGAAGTGGCCGAGGCTTCAGGGTGTCCTACTTATAGGACAGCGTGCCCATGGTGCCACGGGGGTCTTGGCCAACGGCGCGAGATGGGGTTGGGGTGATCGGAGGGACGCAAGGCACTGAGGCTAGGGTTCCGGGGTCATCACATGATCGCGATCGTGCCGGTGCTCTCCAAGCTGAAATTTGTGGTCCAAAAAGCAGGGGACAGGGAGGGGGCAGGTTCATGGCCGAGGCATGGTCATGGCAGAGCTAGCGCCCGTACGTTGAGCACGCATGGTGCGTGACCCTATTGGGCAGGGGATGTCCATGTGGCGCCCATTTGTGTAGGCCCCTGAGACGGTATGAATAGGGACGGCTAGGATCTCCACTGTAATAGTAGCTGCCCGGTGGGCTCACTAGAAAAGCAGAGGATAGGGGGAGTGGTTGGAGGAAGGGGATGACCGGTGGGGTCGTGCTGTCAGCGTCCATGGGAGGAAGGCAAAGCTGTCCTGGATCAGGCGCATGGCTAGGCCTTCTTGCTGGGCTGGGCTGTGCTACTGCATTCGCATGCTGGGCCAGCCTGCTGGCTGGGCCATGCGATCTATGGGCGCAATCAGTAGGCCGGCAGCGTTGGTTGGTGAGCTATGCTACAGAAGGTGGCGAGTTGGGCTATGGTGCTGCTGCTGTTGCTGCCCGCATGGGCTAGAAGCAAGGGGGCCAAGTCGGGCTGGTTCGGTTACTCGGGCCAGATGCCCCTTTTCTTTTTCCTCTGTCTTCTTTTCCTTTTCTATTTCTTATTTCTATCCTACTCTATGCCATGGGTTTCTCACATTGGAATACATGTGTTGCCAACATGTATACCTCCTAGTGTGGTCCTCTAGGGGTCACTTAAGGCTCTAGGGTCCATGCCAAGGGTTGACAACTCACGTACATTGATTTGATAAAGATAGTTGGTTGACTATAGAAATTAGGTCAAGGGGTTCGAGACTAAAGAGATGAATTGAGAGAGAGAGGTAGAAGGATTCATGAGAGATTTCAGAAGGAGTCAAAAGGATTTGCTATGGACTTGTGCTCTCCAACACAAAACCCTAAACCAACTAAGGAACTCCAACAAACTCCTACAAGCAACACTATATGTATGTAACAATTTATTTATAAATTGTTCTTTGTTTGACCTAGTATCTATATGCTTCACACATTTGCATGAAAAGTTTTAAAAAGTTCATATTTTTGGCTTCTCCAAAAACCCGGTTTGTTACAACAGGCCTATTCACACCCTCCTCTAGGTCAACCAGAGATCCTACAAGTGGTATCAGAGAAGGTTACCTCATATACGCTTCACCGTGTGAGGTATGAAGCCTAGAGGAGGAACTAGTGGCATGAAGCGGGTGGATCTCGACACAGACAACAGCGAGCTGAGTGCGTCGACAACAAGCAACACCATGCTACCACATCTTGAGGCTACCGATGTCGAAGGAGCTCTCAATGAGAATGAGAGAAGAAGGAATGAAGAAAGAAATCTAAAAAGAGAAGTAAGAGAGAAGAAGGAGGAGCAGTAGTTAGAGGAGAAGAAGCAAAGGAAAGAAGAAAGAAGGCTCAAGAGAGAAGCAAGAAGAAAAAGAAAAGAAGCTAGGAAGAAGAAGGAAGAAGAAAAGAAGGCAACAAGTGCATCATCAAGCATATCAAGTAGTTCTGAAGATGGTGATGATGATGAGTCATACCAAGTGTCGAAGGGGAACAAGAAGGAGAAGAAAGGAAAGGGCAAGGCCGACAACGATAAATATGCCGCTGTATCCTTTAACTATTTTTTTATTCCTATGGCTAACCATGATCAGAGGTCTTTCATCAATGTGCCTGTGGGCAAGTTACCTCATTTCAATGGGACTAACTTTGCCAAGTAGAAGCACTTGATGAGAGCCTATCTTATAGGTCTTCACCCCAACATTTGGGAGATTGTTTGCAATGGATTTGAGCTACCAGTTGATCCCAAGAACCCAACACTTGAAGAGATGAGAATCATTCACCTCAATGGTCAAGCCACAAGTGTGTTGCTTAGTGCCTTGGATGGTGATGAGTACAATAGAGTGATTGGAGTTGATGTTGCCAAGCAAATATGGGACACTTTGCACCTAGCACATGAAGGGGTTGATAAAGTGAGAAAGGCAAGAATTGACTTGTTGATGTCAAAGCTCTACCAGTTTGTAATCTTGGATGGAGAAGGGTCACAACAGATGTTTGATAGGTTGATGACAATGGTGGGCAAGATTATAGGCTATGGTTGTGATGAGCTAGATCATCACAAAGTTGTCAAGATTATGTTGGAAGCTTGTTCACCTAGAAATGGGACCGTAGTCACTCTAATTAGATACAAGAAGAAGTTTGAGTACTTCACACCAAATGATGTACTTGGGAGGATCTTGACCTTTGACATGCAAAGAGAAGAAGCAAATAAGAGGAAGAAACTTGGAGAATTGCAAGCAAAGCTAGAGGGCATCAAGAACAAAGATGTAGCTCTCAAAGCCAATAAATCAAGCAAGTAAGGCTCTACAAGCAAGTCCAAGATCAACCAACAAGCTTCAACTAGCAAGCCCAAAGCAAGCAAACAAGTTCAAGAAAGAGTAGAGACCATATCATCTTCAAGTGAAAGTGAAAATGATGATGATCAATATAAGAATATTGATGATGTTGCTCTCTTTATGAAGAGGTATCACAAGGGGCTAAAGAAGCAAGGCTACAAGGTAGTGAAGAGAAGCTTTCCAAACAAGAAAAAGAGAACATGCTACAATTGTGGAAGCACCTATCACTTCATTGCCAAGTGTTCATATGAGATCAACGACAACAAATACAAGAAGGACAAGAAAGAGGAGAAGGCCGACCGTAGAAAGAGCAAGAAGTCCATGGGAGAGGCTCACATTAGGCATGAATGAGACTCAACTAAAGAGAGCATAAGTGAAGAGGATGAGAAGGTTGCAACTATTGCTATTCACAAGTCATCCCCTACACCAAGGCTCTTCAACGACATGTCCAATGATGACTACTACTCCCCTCACATTTGTCTCATGGCAAAGGGTGAGAAGGTAAAATCCAAATCGAAGGCCAAATGTCCTCCACCTCCTAGTGATATCTCTAGTAGTGATATTAGTGATAACTCCAGTGATGATGAATCTAGTGATAAAGAAACAAACATGATAACTAAAAAATTGGATGGAAATACCAAATTATTCATCACTAAGCTAATAAAGGATTTAAAGAGTGTCCAAGCCGAGCTAGAATCTAGAGAAGAGACTCTTATCTAACAAGAGGATCTCTACATTGCTAGCAAAGAAGCTCTTGCATTAGAGAGAAGTGAGGTGGAATCCTTATGCAAGGCCTTTGCCAAAGAGCAAGAGGACCATGCTATCACAAAGAAAGCAAATAAAGCTTCAAGAAAAAGTGTAACACCCCAGGTGTTTGGCATCCACATTTGCACTTGCATTTCATAAACATGAGCATCATTCATCCATTCATGAGTTTAGAATTGTATGAAACATGCTTTTGAAACATTGCAACATATTGTTATATTCTATGTGTGATTGTTTTAGGAAAATGAATAGTGTGTAACACTCAAGCGCAACATGTGCAACACACTTTAGTGAAACATGGTTAGCTAGTACAATGCCACAAACTCATGAAACACGGTTTTGAAACAGAAGTAACAAAGTCACTTGTTTTTCCTTGTTTCAATGCATGTGATGCTTGATTTTGGTGTGATCAATGTGTGGAGTGGCTAATTATCCTCTTAAGCAACTTAGTTATACTTAGAATGTCATTAGGAACAATGTTCATATTGATCATTTTGCCTAATTAAGTTTCCAAGTCATGGTTTGACTATTGTGGACCCCTAGAGCTCCTTGGTTTGACTTCTTAAAAAGTATAGCTTAGATTGTTTGCATGTCTGAGCAACCTAAAGCAAAGTTTTAGCAAATTTTATAAGGAACAAAAGTTATTTTATGACCATCTCATGAAAATGTGCAGAACATACTAAAAAAGGGTCCACAAGTCAGTTTTGAGGTCTAATTGAAGACTCTGAAAATTTTCTAAGTCACAAATCGATTTCCAGTTTCCTGTACCCAACTTGTTAGCCTTGTAGCTCCCTAACCAAGCCGAATTAGCTCAAGCTCCAATTGGCAAAGCTGTAGCCTTCGTGTTGATCTCCAACTTTGTCAACTACACCATGAGCTAGATCATCACAGTTTGGAAGTTGTGGATCATGGAAATGGCGCTATCAGTCGGCACCTTTGGTAACTGAATCGAAAAATTCAGACCTGCTACAGTGCCGACCGGTAGTAGGCCTCTGCCACCGCGTGGCCGCCACACACCATGGCCGGCCTGGCGCCGCTGCCTAGTGTCCTCTGCTAGAAGCCGCATCCTCCTGCCCTCCCTGCTCGCTCTCATTCACTCTCCTTCGCCTCCTCCGCTCACAGCAGCATCAGCAGCGCGCCAGCTCCGCCCTCGACGCCGAGCAAGCGCCGTCGCCTATCTCACTCGCCACCACAAAATCACAGCTCTGTTGTAGCCTCCTCTAGCTCATCCATCATGCCGTTGAGCCGGTGAACCGAGGTAGTGGCCACATTTCGCTTTCCGCCACCGTCCAGACCTCGTCGGAGTGGCGCTCTCCGTGGCCAGCATTGCACCGCTCCTCTCTTCCTTCCCTAGCTTCTGTCTTATCTTCTTTGTCACACACTGATGCCTGGGTGAAGATGTTACTATCCCCGCCGGTCCAGTCAGGCCGTAACATGGCCGCGCGTCACTGGGCGCCATGGCTGAGCCGCCGAGCTTCATGGTCGGGTCACCTCCGTCCGCCTTTCACCATGGAAGCTTGTGCGTTAGCTTCGCAGTAGCATGTAGGAGCTCTATGTGTTGGTTGATTGAGCTATCGTGGCCAGCTCTGGTGTCACGCCATCGAGCCAAACCACCGCACCACCATGGCCGTCGCCGTCATCTTGATCGCCGGAAATAGGTCCATCCATGTAGCTTGATAGGTTCGGGAGGTCGAGGCAGTCACGCTGGGGCCATCCTTGTCATCGGAAACACCGCCATCGGTGAGCTCCGCCGGTCGTTGTCGAGCTAACCGCCATGCTCTGCTTTCGTCTCACTGCCATGCAGGCCCCGCTGACGTGTGGACCCCACCTGACAGTGACTGTGTATTGAAAAGCTAGCTCATTTATTCCAGATTTGATTGCTGTTTTGTAAAAATTGTATCTCCAGTTTTATAAATCCAAATTGGGTGGTTCCAATTTTGTTAGGATCATAGTGAAGTGTAGTATTTAGAAAAAATAAAACATGAACACTTGTAGTGGATGTTTTGGATGAATTAAATTGAAACATGAAATGTATTTTTAAATGCATGCAAACTTGTTTAAATTATACCTTGAGTTCCTATGCTCCACAAATTTTGAAATTTTGTTGGTGAGCCCTTCTTGATGAGTAGAAGCTCTGGTAAAAATTTGAGAGTCATTGCATGTACGGTTTTTGAGTTATAGATTTTCCTTTTGTCATTGAATGATCCTTGTGTGAATTTTAGTAATTTATCTATGAATCCAATGACCATGAAATTTATTGGAAGATGTCCTAGTACCTTAAGGATGCTAGGAAAAATATAAAATCTATTGCTTGACACTTTTCACTAGGGTTTCCTAATTATGTCATTTTAAGCCTTTATGCCTTGTCATTTATGTGTAGGATGTTATACTTGCTCAAATGATGTGAAATTTTTACAGTAGTCTACTTGGAGTATGTAGTACCTACTGTAAGTTTTGTAGCTTAAATGGTGCAGTTTTCATATATGTTTATCATTCCTCTTAATTAATTAAATAAATTGAGAAAGGCATTAAAAGAAATGAATTGGGAGTGAACACTTTACTTTCTGGTGTTCTTGTGATATGTGTGATAAGGGAGTAAAGTTGGTTTTGTCCAATTATTTATTTGCAACCTAAGTTAATAAATATTTCCTTGCATTATGTCTTTTGGGACAGTTCTCAGGACTTTACAAAGTTCCCTAGGATATTTTGGTTTGCTGGGAATGTGGTGAATACAAAAGTTGTAGATAACTTATGTATCTAGCTCCTATCAAAATTTTGTGGCATTTAGCCTAGTAGCTTAGGAGCTACAGTCGTTCAAAGTTAGATCACAGTTTTACTTGCTCTCTGTCTTGTTGGACCTGATTATGTGGTTCTATAAATTCGACCTGGTAAAGGTTGGAATCATGCCTTGAGGTCTGAAAATGTATTGTAGGCAATTTCATAAGCTTTCCAAATTGTCTTGTTGCTTGTCATTTTGATTTGTAGATCTCTAGTTATTTTCAGTTTACTGTACCGCTATATAAGTTCCTATTTTGCTGAAATACGAATGATTGTGTGTGTGCTCAGTTGCGATGTTCTTATTAATTGTTTAGGTGCTAGCCTAACTTGAGAACATGCTTAGGTGCAAGTGCTAGGTCCTTAACTGAAGATGATCAATTGTACATTAGATTGTATAAACTTGGTAAGTTAAAGTGATTTGAATAGAGCTTAAGTCAGAAAATGCGGACTGCAGTAAGCATGTGCATTCCCCGAGCATTTCTAACTTCGTTCATGTGCATCAATGATATTTATCTTACACATACATGCAATAGGTGTGCCAGAGGGAGTGATGCTTCTGGACTTCAAGGGAGCGAGCCAGGAGGAGGAGCCCGAGGTGCAGGCAATCAACGAAGCAGCCGCCGAGGAGGAGTTGCCCGAGTGCCCTAACCACCGTCCTTCCTCTTTCCTGAAAGGCAAGCCCTGGAGCATATTAAGTCTCCCATCTTTTTACAAATATCTTGAGTATCTCTTATTGTTGATGATACGTTAAGTATAGGAATTGGTTGGAACCAATTGTTGCATTATATATCTATCCTTGTCTAGGTATCGCACTTGAATCCTATTTAAGTTTAGGAACAGGTTAAATGCTTAGCCATGCTTAGTGCGGTTGAAGTCAGGTGATTTCCTGTCACCTGCAAGCTTTAGGATGAGGTGGATCACGGTTGACTATATTTGCTATCATGGAAAAGAACCATGTTAATAATGAATTAAGACCTGGCGGAGTCTTGTATAGGTTTGGACATAGTGACTCCATCTGCATCATTTAAGGACTGATACGCTATACATCCTCATGTCATGTTGAACACAGCCTAACACTTAGCTGGCTGGATAACTCATTCTGACCACGAAGCCTAGTAGCTCGACTCAGGCCAGGAACATGAGTAGTGATGCGCATTCTGGAGGTAGTAAGGATGTGTGGAGAGCCATTGGCATAAGTCCAAGGCGGGTTAGAGTCCCGAGCAACCTTGGCGGAGTGGTTCTCTAAGAATGCCGATCTGTTTGGACTCACGACTCCTGAATTGTGCCAAAGGTGACTTGATTGTGACCCTGACGGGGGAAGCAGGGTTTGTGTTTAGGAATACTCGTCCAGCTGGATAGGAATCGATTCGAATCACCATCTCTCCTGGATAGTGAGAACTTGACTGAGCAGCGGCAACGTAGATTCAATTAATTTAACGATATGGTTAAATGGAGAATGATGATAACGTTGTCACGATTTATACCTGCTATGGTTATTAATGTTTGCATCTTAATCAAATGATTGATTAGTATAGGTGCTAATATAGATGACAGGTTAATGGCTAAAAGTCACTGCTAGTTCAGGTTAAGAGTTGATCATTATTTCTTATGCTTTTCCACAAAAAGAAAGTGTCAGCCAGATCCACTAAATTAAGCTTTGCATTTGTTTTGGTTTCCGACAGGTAAGTCTAGCTGAGTACATTCTCGTACTCAGGATTTATTCCCTCTTGTTGTAGATGACCTTCTATATCATGGCTTCTGTAAGTACTGTCTCCACCCAGCGGGTGACGAAGACTAGATCATGGGCATGATCTCTGTTTTTCTTATCCGAATGCTTTTGCGGGTTGTGATCAGCAAACTGGTACTTATATTTGAACTCGGGTGTGTAAGTTAAACTATTTGCTTCCGCTACTTTACAAGACTTATTTTGTAATAACGATGACTCTAAGGTGTTGTAATCTATTTGCAAATCATCTATGAAATGTTGTAACTGATGATGTATTATGTTGAATTATTGTGATCTTGGTTGTATGCAAGTTGGTTTGAAATCCTTTGTGATTTCAGTTGACTACCGGATTTATATGAGCTCAAGTGCGAGAATTTGATCATTTCGGCGATTGTTTTTATACTTGTGCTCTTATAAATTGGTTGGTTCTATGATAGCTGGCATCAGAGCTAGATTCAACACTAAACATGTCATACGGGTATTTAAAAACCAAAGCTTTTGTTGTGAAAATGGTTTTCCAACTTATAGTTATAGATAAGTGTTTAAAAATCTAAAATTTTATAGTGTGTTGTTGATCACATCCCTTGTAGCCCACTTAAGGACTTTTAGGTGGCTTATATAAGTACTAATTGGGGGAAAGTGATTGTTTCTATTTCATCGTCCATGCGGCGTGCTATTGCATGGGTGCCATTCGCTTGAATGGTAATGTATGGATCAATTACCTCTACGCCAAGGTAAGTGTGAGTTGTGAGAGCATGACCGTCCAACCATCGGTCTAGGGGAGAGTTAGTTATGGTTATTGGAATATTTACATGTTGCATACATGTACATATGAAGGTACTTAATTGTGGGTATATCTGTCGGGTAGTTTGGATACCAAAGTATATATATCTGGGGATGTATATATGGAGAGTATCTTAGTTACTACTTTCATTGTTAGCATTATATCTTGTTGGGTTGGGCTACAATGAAACTTTCTGCAGGTACACTAACAACACACCGTGTAGATTGACTAGTTACCGCTAATTGAGAGAACGTATGTATGACACCGTATATTCCGCTAAAACTTAACTTTTCTTAGGTTTGTGAGGACGTACAGAACAAGCATGCATCATATTCACTCATGTCATTCATATTGCATTACTCCCTCCCTTATCATTGCTTATCCCAATTATTGAGTTCCATCTCTTAACAAAATAATCCTCTCACGAGAGTTGCATCCCTTTTTGATACAGATGGCCGCGCCTGTGTTTCCCCTGGTAGCAGCACATTTTTGGACTAGTTCGGCATGCCTACCTTGCTCTAGAGGGTGCTAAGCTTAGTTGGGTACCTGGATGCACCCCGCTACATGTGGAGGCAGACGGTGCCATTGGGAGATGTGCCATGGTACATTGTGACCTTTATAGTGCCGTAGAACCCCACAAGACCGTTGTCGCATGGGTGGAGCATTGAGACTGATGGGCAAAGCCCATGGGAAGCCATGCAAGTTGCTACCCTTGATGTGCTTATGGACATAGCATAGAGTTTCGGAGATGAACTGGTGGGTGGACCAGCTTCATCCATTCCTCGAGTGGCTCCTACTGAGGCTGAGTGGACTCAAGAAGTTGGCCAGGCCTTGGTTCGAGGCCGTGGTGAACGTGTTCAGAGCGATAATATGGGAATGAGTGCTATGATGGCTGTCTTGAAGTTTGTCGAGTCAGGCAAGACACCCTCTCTAGTGTGTTAGAAGAAGCTGGCAAGGCAATGGCAACCTAGCACAAGTTCAGGTTGCGTGCCCGCAAGTATCGCCATAGGGCGGAGGCATGTGGGTGAGCGCAACTAGAAGTAGAGGAGATTCAGGGCATTGCAAATTATCGCCTGCAGTAGTGGGGGCAAACAGCATGCGAGAGAGATGAGCTTCATAACCAGCTTATGAACCTCACTATAGAGAGAGATGAGGCAGTACAGGAGTTGGATCGTGTGAGCCATCATAGGGATGTAGCCCTATAGTTGGCAGAAGAAATAGGTCAGGGCTAGATCATGGCTAACCACAATGCTTTTCAAAGGGAGCATGAGCTCCAAGAGCACCTTGAAGAGCTTCAGGTTGAGCACCATCAACTAAACAACCGTCTGTTTCCTATTCCTCACCCTATTCCAAGGTATCCTAATGTGGGTGGACCTCAAGTGATTGAGGTCGATGAAGAAGAAGAGGACGTGCAGATGGATGTCAATGCAGCTGAACCTACAAGTGAAGAAGAAGAGGAAGATCCTAAGGAAGTCTAGGGCGTCTTCGATGTGGACAGCGATCACTTCGATGAGTAGTTAGTTAGCAAGTCTCACTAGTTTAAGCTTTTGCAGTCATTGGTGTAATGGACTTAGTACTATGGCTGATTGATGAGGACATCGCCATGCTGGACACATCGACGCCATGGTCTTTCCCAAGTTGCAATTCGTTTCCAACTCAGCTGCCACGTCGTCCTCGGATTCAGCAGACACGTCGTCACTGTTTCGGTCATAACTTCCTCATACGACATCGAAACGGGCCGTTCTTGGATGCGTTGGAAAGGGGACGACGACGCCGTCGTTTTGGATCTGGTCCCAGCTCCAGAAGGTCCGTGGATCATTCTGTGTGACCACGGCAAGGTGCTGCGTCACCTATTTGGGCCAACTTGGCCATGTATCGTGTCGGGCCTTAAGCCCAAGTTGTGGGCGCCCAACCCCTGGCCGTCCCCAACCCTAGGTCGAGTCTTAGACTATAAACACAGCCGCCGCCGCTGCTACACAATTGGGTTTTGTTTAGAGTTTAGTTTTCCATCGAGAAACTGAATCGTTCATTGTAACTGTGGTGACAAATCCTTTTGCAGTGATCCAGGGCCCCCGTTCTTGATCTCCTCCACTGTGTCGATTAGTCCTTTGGAACCGAGTTCTTGAACCCTCTATTGATATTCGCGTCATTCATATTTGCAATTTCAGATTGCGTGTTTTACCTTCTTGCTTGTGCTCTTCGATTCGCTTGCAGGAAAAGCCTTCTTGGCGAGGTCAATCAAGTTGTGCTTGGTTGATAACCAACGGAGCAGTGGTGTAACGGTTGCAGGGTTCGAATCGTGTCTGATTTGAAGCCGGATCGCCAACGTCGAGATCTCCACAAATCGAACTTACCGGCTACCTCTCGGAAGATCGGGCCTGTACTCATCAATTGGTATCAGATATTTCAGGTTTACCGCGAGGTATAATCTCGTTTGCCTTAGATTCATATTTGTTCATTACCTAGAGTCCACAAAAAGCCCAAAAATATTTCAATTTCCGCTGTCCTATCGCCCTTTGTGCCTTTGCAATTTCGTTTCAGATTCGTGTTGTTGAGTTTGTGTCCGTGGTCGAGTCTTGTTGCTGGTTTAGGATTGTGTTCGTGGTCGTAGTTCAATCGCCCGTTGCTGTGATTTTGTTTTCCGCCGCTATCCCATCCACCGTTCCCACACAACAAGTCGAAGCCACCACATTACTCGACTTGCCCCGCTAGCCGCCTTGTGTCACTTCTCGCCGCCGCGCAAACCCTAGATAGGATGCCAGCCGCTCTTATTTTGCCTACATCGCAGCCCTCCTTACATCATCAGGCGAATACCTACTACTGTGATCGGTGTTAGAGTTTAGGGACGCTTTGCCCTAACTGCCGCCGCCGTGTTGTGCCTCACGGAAAACATACCTTGAGATACCTTCGGTAAAACAGGCATAACTTTTCGCTCGTTTATCAGAAAAATCTGAAATTTTTTGTGCAGCTTCTTGACACCATTTGGACCCGACCCAAACTCGGCTTTGCCCTGTTTGGTTTCGTCAAAATTGCCAAAAAAATTCGGGAAAATAAAGAAAAAAAATTGTCAAGGTTTTTGCACGCTTTTCAGAGAACGTGCTGAATTTCTGTAGACCACATCCCACCTCAGTTGTAGGTGCCAATTTTTGTGGTTGCTTCTTTTGTGATCCTTGTTCAGAGAAAAGTATAAAAAAAATAGTAAAAAAAAAAATTTTTGATTCCTACTAGTGCCTTTTGGAAAAATCCGGGGAAAAATTCAGGAAAAAGGCGAAATCCGGGCTATTTGCTTGTTCCGTGAGTTCTTTCGATCGTCCTTTGTTTTCACCTTGTTGCGCTACGTCTCGACACGTCTTAGCCAGCACCTGTGATTTGTACTTTGGATCCAGATTGAACAATCGCTACTCTGCACTCGTTAATTGCTAATCCTTGTTGTCATATTGTGTGCCTACCCATAGCTCCACATATTCTTCTGTCAGCACAGGTTCATCTTGCAACTGTTACCCACGCTCAACAACAGATTGCTTCGCCACTTTGGTTTTGCTCCTGTTTGGCGTTGGTAAGAATACAGGCAAGACGGTGGTAAGCCGCTTGTGATTTTGCATTCCACTTTCACCACCATCACCACCACTTGTTTCCTTTTAGTTGATAGGGATAATACTTTGGTGTTGTCTTTTTCTATCTTCTAACCATGGCAGGAACTCCGACGGACTTCAATGAGTGCGTGTCCAAGGGCGAGCTTGCAACGTTCATGACTGAACAACGCAATCTTATGACCGAGCTGACGCGCAACGTGAATAATCTGGTCACCCGCATTGAACAGCTTGAGCAACGCCCTCCGCCTTATCGTGCTGATGATGACGATGCGGATGCTTTTGGTGATGAAGATGCGTATGCTGACGGTGGTGCCCGTCGCCGCCTCAACTTCAATCGTCGCGGCATGGGAGGTAATAATCATGGTAATAATGATCCTTTTGCTAAAATTAAATTTAGTCTACCTCCTTTTGCTGGTAATGTTGATCCAGAGGCATATTTAGATTGGGAGCTTGCTGTTCAACAAAAATTTGATTCTCATAATGTTCCTCCTGAGCATAGAGTTAGACTTGCTACTAGTGAGTTTACTAATTTTGCTTTGTTCTGGTGGAGTGATCTTTGCAATGCTAATAATGCTGCTGCTGTGCCTCAAACTTGGAATGTTTTAAAGCAACGTATGAAATCTCGTTTTGTTCCTCCTTATTACCAACGTGATTTACGTTTGAAACTACAAACTTTAAAACAAGGTGATAAAGGAGTAGAAGCATACTATCAACAATTGCTTATTGGTTTAGCACGTTGTGGTATAAATGAAGATGATGATGATGCTAGTGCTAGATTTTTTGGTGGTTTAAACCATGATATACAGAACATACTTGATTACAAAGAATGGCGCAATTTTTCCCAATTGTATCATCTTGCTATTAAGGCCGAACGAGAAGTACAGGGACGCAAACAACACCAGCCTTTCAGGTCTAACAATGGGAGGAATTTTCAGCAGCGTTCCGAGCCGGAGCCGCCCAAGCTTCCTGTTGCACCACAGCCATCTACACCTCCATTTTCTTCCGGGGTAAGTAAATTGTCTAATGTGCAGTTTCCACAGCTGAAGAAAGGTGGCACTCCGGGTGCTTCTACTAGCTCCTCCTCGTCCAGCTCTAAAATCATTTGCCACCGATGCAAAGGCATGTTGAAGATGATTTAGCCCTTGCTGCTAACATTGATGCAGATCCCATCGAGGGCGATCAAGACAAGGAGGCCATCACCATTGACTCCGTGGCTGCTGCCGCGGACTACCCTAGCCTTCTTGTGCAGCGTGTGTTGAGTACACATGTGGTACATGAAGAAGAGATGAAGATCCAACGCCACAATTTGTTCCACATGTATCTCATTGTGGGGTTGTCGTGTTCTCACTATCATTGATAGCGGGAGTTGCAACAACTTGGTGAGTTCAGATTTGGTTGACAAGCTTGGCTTGACCACACGACAACATTCGTATCCATATAAACTTCAATGGTTCAATAATAGTGCTAAGACTAAGGTATCTAAATCAGCACGCATTAGCTTTTTCACAGGCTCTTATCATGATACTGCTGATTTTGATGTTGTCCCTATGCAAGCTTGTTCTATTTTGTTAGGTCGCCCATGGGAATTTGATAATGATGCTTTACACCATGGTAGAACTAATACATACACTATCATACATAAGGACAAGAAAATTACATTGCTACCTTTGTCTCCTACGGATATTATTAAACATGCTAATGAGATAAAAAATAAACCTCCAACAGACATTGCTAAAAATAATGGGATTAAGTTAAAAGGAGGTGCTTTTCTTGCTACAACTCCTGCTACTGCTGAGTTATGTGATAATCCTGATGCACCATGTTATACTATGTTTTGTCAACCTTTTATGTCTGGTGCATTGCCTGCTGTCACTAACCTTTTGCAGGAGTTCGCTGATGTTGGGATGGAGTCGAGGACGACTCCAATTCTACAAGGAGGGGATAATGAGGACATCGCCAAGATGGAGTCGAGGACGACTCCAATTCAAGAAGGGGAGGATGATGAGGACATCGCCATGCTGGACACATCGACGCCATGGTCTTTCCCAAGTTGCAATTCGTTTCCAACTCAGCTGCCACGTCGTCCTCGGATTCAGCAGACACGTCGTCACTGTTTCGGTCATAACTTCCTCATACGACATCGAAACGGGCCGTTCTTGGATGCGTTGGAAAGGGGACGACGACGCCGTCGTTTTGGATCTGGTCCCAGCTCCAGAAGGTCCGTGGATCATTCTGTGTGACCACGGCAAGGTGCTGCGTCACCTATTTGGGCCAACTTGGCCATGTATCGTGTCGGGCCTTAAGCCCAAGTTGTGGGCGCCCAACCCCTGGCCGTCCCCAACCCTAGGTCGAGTCTTAGACTATAAACACAGCCGCCGCCGCTGCTACACAATTGGGTTTTGTTTAGAGTTTAGTTTTCCATCGAGAAACTGAATCGTTCATTGTAACTGTGGTGACAAATCCTTTTGCAGTGATCCAGGGCCCCCGTTCTTGATCTCCTCCACTGTGTCGATTAGTCCTTTGGAACCGAGTTCTTGAACCCTCTATTGATATTCGCGTCATTCATATTTGCAATTTCAGATTGCGTGTTTTACCTTCTTGCTTGTGCTCTTCGATTCGCTTGCAGGAAAAGCCTTCTTGGCGAGGTCAATCAAGTTGTGCTTGGTTGATAACCAACGGAGCAGTGGTGTAACGGTTGCAGGGTTCGAATCGTGTCTGATTTGAAGCCGGATCGCCAACGTCGAGATCTCCACAAATCGAACTTACCGGCTACCTCTCGGAAGATCGGGCCTGTACTCATCACTGATGTTGGATGTACCTTTTAATTCGAACTTGGCATGTAATGTACCTTAATCCGCTTCCTTCAGGATGCGTATCTTATTAGTTAAGTTTAAAACTTGTCATGTTGGAATGCACTGCGTATGGCGCTAGTAATCTAATTGATGATGTGGTAATTGGAGAATGAATTATTGCCTCTGTTTATTGTATGAATTTTACATTCTCTCTAGTAAATTTACTTTGGCGTAATTATATTGTTCCTCTCCAATATGCTAACATCACCAATAATTGCTGGTTGCACATTGTTGCAGATGCCTCGCACTCGTTCCACTAGTGCAGCTAGTGATGATGATGATCTTCCACCACCACCACCACCCACATCAACATAATTGATGGCAATTCTTGTAGAAGGACAGTGCACTATGGCTGAGGCTCTTCACACGATTGCAAATCATGATGGGCGTGGTGCACGCTAAGGACCGGAACCAAATCATTACATCGACTTCAAAGATTTCCTTGACACTAAACCACCGATCTTCAAGGAGGCTGAAGAGCCCCTCCAAGCTGATGAGTGGCTGAACACTCTTGAGCAGAAATTCTGTCTGCTTCATTTGATAGAAGTGCTAAAGACCGAATATGCTTCTCACCAACTGCATGGGCCAGCTGGTATTTGGTGGAGTCATCATCGGTCCACTATGCCCGCTAATGCCCAAATCACTTGGGATCAGTTCAAGTCCGCTTTCAGGGGAAATTATATTCCTCCTGGTCTCATGGCAATCAAGCATACAGAGTTCATGAAGCTGACCCTAGGAAACAAGAGCTTGAATGAATACCTGCAGGCTTTCAATAACCTCGTAAGGTATGCTACTGAGTTTGTTAACACTGATGCCAAGAAGATCTCTAGTTTCAAGCAGGGACTTAGCCCCAAATTGATGAAGACCATGGGAAATTGCAAGTGTACTCATTTTAATGAGTTTGTGGGTGATGCTTTATCTCAAGAGAACAACAATGCTGTATATGCTGCTTCAAAGAATCGCAAGAGGGCCTATGAGGCGGGTGCCTCATAATCCAAGGCTCTAGTCACACATAAGGCTCAATTCCATCCTCCGACATCAGCTGCTAAGTTCTGCCCACCATAGAAGAATAATCCAGGTAGGACTAGATTTTGCAAGGCTTTTACAGTTGCTCTTCCCAAGGGCACTACCAGTCAAGGCAGCTCCAAGGCTCCTCCAAGCAACATGCCATGCTGGAACTATAACAAGACATGTCACTGGGCAAGGGAGTGTCCTTACCCTAAGAAGAATAACTACCAAGGTGGCCGTTAGGGGCAGGTGAACGACACTAATATTGCTGATATTCCTTTAGGAGAGGTAGTAACTGCTGGTAAGTTTCTGGTTGATCAACACCCTGTAGTTGTACTATTTGATTTGGGTTCTTCACATTCTTTTATTAGTCCCACATTTGCATCCAAGTTTATGCAGAAAACATACACTATTGAGGGTGAGGGTTATTGTATTAGGGCTACCAGTGGTACTATCCCAACCAAGCTTATAGTTGGGGATGTGCAACTTAAGATAGAGGGGTGAAGTTATCCGGTTGATCTGGTAGTTTTACCGAGGCTAGGTATCGACATGATATTGGGAGTGAACTAGATGAGCAGTCATGGAGTGCTTATTGATACATCGACTAGAGTAGTCATGCTCAGAGATCCTTGTAATCAGGAAGGTTTTCTAGTATAGCTACCCAGGGACATCAATCTTTCTTGTGCGGCTAATATGGTGCAAGCAAAAGTTATGGCAGACATCCCTATCGTGTGTGATTTTCTGGATGTTTTTCCCGATGATTTGCCTGGATTGCCCCTGGATCGAGACATGGAGTTCAAGATAGAGTTGCTACCTAGTACAACACCCATCTCTAGAAGGCCTTATAGAATGCCTCCCAATGTACTAGCCAAACTTAAGACCCAGTTGAATGAACTTCTAAAGAAAGGCCTTATCCATCCTAGTTCGTCTCCGTGGGGGTGCCCAGCTATCTTTGTGAAGAAGAAGGATCAATCACTATGCATGTGTGTAGATTATAGGCCTTTGAATGTAGTCACAATCAAGAATAAGTACCCTCTACCACGCATAGATATCTTATTTGATCAGTTGTCTAAAGCAAAAGTCTTTTCCAAGATTGATTTGAGATCTGGTTATCATCAAATCAAAATTCAGCCTGAGGATGTTCCAAAAAATGCATTCTCTACAAGATATGGTCTATATGAGTATCTTGTTATGTCTTTTGGATTGACCAATGCCCCCGCACACTTCATGTATTTGATGAATTCGGTGTTTATGCCCGAGTTGGACAAATTTGTGGTGGTATTTATAGATGATATCTAGGTCTATTCTGAGAATGAAGAAGATCATGTTGAACATTTGTGAGTGGTCCTCACTAGATTGCGTGAACACAAGGTTTATGCAAAGTTCAGCAAGTGTGAATTCTAGCTTCGCAAGGTACCTTTTCTCGGACATGTGTTGCCCGATGGTGGAATTATGGTGGATCCCACCAAGGTGCAAGAAGTGTTGGACTGGAAGGCTCCAATCTCGGTGCATGAGGTTCGGAGTTTTTTGGGATTGGCTGGCTATTATCGTCGCTTCATCCTGGATTTCTCTAAAATAGCCAAGCCTATGACTCGGTTGCTGCAAAAGCACATGAGGTTTGTCTGGACTTCTGAGTGTGATGCAGCTTTTCACACCCTACAAATCCTTCTAACTTTGGCTCCGGTTCTGGCGCAACCGGATATTGAGAAACCTTTTGATGTGTTTTGTGATGCATCAGGGACAGGTTTAGGAGGTGTTCTTATGCAGGAGGGTAGAGTTATTGCTTATACCTCTCGCCAACTTTAGAAGCATGAGGTGAACTATCCGATGCATGACTTAGAACTCGCTATAGTTGTTCATGCTTTGAAGGCCTAGAGACATTATTTGCTTGGCAATGTGTGCAACATCTACACTGATTATAAAAGTCTTAAGTACATCTTCACTCAACCTGAGTTGAATATGCATCAGAGAAGATGGCTCGAGTTGATCAAGGATTATAACCTCCAAGTGCACTCACCCTGGCAAGGCAAATGTCGTTGCGGATGCCTTAAGCAGGAAATCTCATTGCCACTCTTTGATTGAAAGTGACTTCCATTTGTCAAAACTCCTACATCCTATAGTCCTTCACAACATCATTGTCAGTTGTACTCTATAGAGTCAAATTATCGAGCTACAGAAGACAGATCTAGGTATGTTCCACATCAAGCGCAAGATGAAAGAGCAAGAAACCAAGCATTTTTGGGTAGATGAGAATGACATGCTATGGTTCAAGGATAGGTTAGTGGTTCTGAAGGATAGAGAGCTTAGAAATCAAATCTTATCTGAAGCACATTCCTCAAAGTTATCTAGTCATCCTGGTAGTAGCAAAATGTATCATGATTTGAAGCATCACTTTTGGTGGACCAAGATGAAGAAAGAGATAGCTGCTTATGTGGCTAGGTGTGACACTTGTTGTCGAGTTAAAGCTGTACACATGAAGGCTAGATTGCTTCAGCCACTCTCTATTCTAGGTTGGAAATGGGAGGAGATAAGTATGGATTTTATTGTTGGACTCCCTACTACTCAGAAGAATTTTAACTCCATTTGGGTGATTGTAGACCGTCTGACCAAGTCTGCACACTTCATTCCTGTCTGCATAGATTTCCATCCAACTGACTATGTGGAGTTATACTTTAATTAGATAGTCCGACTTCATGGGATACCTCGCACTATTGTCTCTGATAGAGGACCATAGTTCACTGCTCACTTTTAGGAGCACTTACACGGATTGTTGGGAACTAAGTTAGTAAGAAGCTCTACCTATCATCCCCAAACCAATGGGCAAACTGAGCGAGTGAATCAAATCTTAGAAGATACGTTGAGCGCATGTGTCATCTCGGCTAAGGGTTCATGGGAAAAGTGGTTGCCCCTAGCTGAATTCTCTTATAATAATAGTTATCAAGAGAGTATCAAGATGGCACCGTTTGAAGCTTTGTACGGCCGGAAGTGTAGAACCCCGATGAATTGGATTGAAGCCGGTGATGAAAGGAGATATTATGGAATTGATTTTGTTCAAGAAGCTGAAGAACAAGTCTGTACTATCCAAACCCATATGGCCGCAGCTCAAGCTAGATAGAAAAGTTATGCTAATCGTCGTAGAAAACCTATTGAGTTCAAAGTTGAAGACTTCGTTTATCTGAAAGTCTCACCCATGAAGAGTGTCCAACGCTTTGGTGTGAAGCAAAAGCTTGCGCCGAGATATGTCGATCCATTTGAAATCATTGGACAGAGTGGTAAAGTAGCATACAAGATCCAATTACCTCCTAAGATGAATGCTATCTTCAATGTCTTTTCATGATCCCAATTGAAAAAATGTCTTCGCATCCCTAAAGAGAGAGTTCCACTGGGGGATATCGAGTTAAAATCTAATTTGACTTTTGAAGAAAAACCGGTCTGAGTAATTGACACTTGGGAGCGAGTGACTCAGAGTCGGGTGGTCAAGTTTTACAAGGTCATGTGGAGTAATCAGGGTAGTGAATGTGATACAATGTGGAAAGAGAAGATTATTTGAGGGACGGTTATAAGGAATTCTATCAATAATGGTACGCTTGTCAAATCTCAAGATGAGATTTTTTATAAGGGGGAAGGCTGTTGTTTGTTTGTAACACCTCAGGTGTTTGGCTTCCACATTTGCACTTGCATTTCATAAACATGAGCATCATTCATCCATTCATGAGTTTAGAATTGTATGAAACATGCTTTTTAAAACATTGCCAACATATTGTTATCTTCTATGTGTGATTGTTTTAGGAAAATGAATAGTGTATAACACTCAAGTGCAACATGCGCAACACACTTTAGGGAAACATGGTTAGCTAGTACAATGCCACAAACTCATGAAACACATGAAACATGGTTTTGAAACAGAAGTAACAAAGTCACTTGTTTTTCCTTGTTTCAATACATGTGATGCTTGATTTTGGTTGTGATCAATGTGTGGTGTGGCTAATTATACGCTTAAGCAACTTAGTTATACTTAGAATGTCATTAGGAACAATGTTCATGTTGATCATTTTGCCTAATTAAGTTTCCAAGTCATGGTTTGACTATTGTGGACCCCTAGAGCTCCTTGGTTTGACTTCTTAAAAAGTATAGCTTAGAGTATTTGCATGTCTAAGCAACCTAAAGCAAAGTTTGTAGCAAATTTTATAAGGAACAAAATTTATTTTATGACCATCTCATAAAAATGTGCAGAACATACTAAAAAAGGGTCCACAAGTCAGTTTTGAGGTCTAATTGAAGACTCTGAAAATTTTCTAAGTCACAAATCGATTTCCAGTTTCCTGTACCCAACTTGTTAGCCTTGTAGCTCCCTAACCAAGCCGAATTAGCTCAAGCTCCAATTGGCAAAGCTGTAGCCCTTGTGTTGATCTCCAACTTTGTCAACTACACATGAGCTAGATCATCACAGTTGGAAGTTGTGGATCATGGAAATGCGCGTGTCAGTCGGCACCTTTGGTAACTGAATCGAAAAATTCAGACCCTGCTACAGTGCCGACCGGTAGTAGGCCTCTGCCACCGCGTGGCCGCCACGCGCCATGGCTGGCCTGGCACCGCTGCCCGGTTGTCCTCTACTAGAAGCCGCATCCTCCTGCCCTCCCTGCTCGCTCTCATTCACTCTCCTTCGCCTCCTCTGCTCACAGCAGCATCAGCAGTGCGCCAGCTCCGCCATTGACACCGAGCAAGCGCCGTCGCCTATCTCACTTGCCACCACAAAATCACCGCCTCCAGTTAACCCATAGCTCCGCTTGTAGCCTCCTCTAGCTATCCATCATGCTGTTGAGCTGGCAAACCAAGGTAGTGGCCACATTTCACTTTCTGCCGCCGTCCAGACCTCGTAGGAGTGGCGCTCTTCGTGGCCAGCATTGCACCGCTCCTCTCTTCCTTCCCTAGTTTCTGTCTTGTCTTCTCCATCACACACTAATGCTTGGGTGAAGATGTCACCATCCCCACTGGTCCAGTTAGGACAGAACATAGCCACACGCTGCCGAGCACCATGGCCGAGCCGCCGAGCTCTATGGCCGGGGTCACCTCCATCTGCCTTTCACCATGAAAGCTTGTGCGTTAGCTTCATAGTAGCATGTAGGAGCTCTACATGTCAGTTGATTGAGCTATCGAGGCCAGCTCCGGCGTCACGCCATTGAGCCAAACCACCACACCGCCATGGCCGTCACCGTCGTCTTGATCGCCAGCAATAGGTCCATCCATGTAGCTTGATAGGTTGGGAGGTCGAGGCGGTCACGCTGGGGCCATCCTTGTCACCGAAAACACCGCTGTTGGTGAGCTCCACTAGTCGCTTGTCGAGCTAACCGCCGTGCTATGCTTTCGTCTCACTGCCATGCGGGCCCAACTGACGTGTGGACCCCGCCTGATATGTGAATGTGTATTCAAAAGCTAGCTCATTTATTCCAGATTTGCTTACTGTTTTGTAAATTGTATCTCTAGTTTTATAAATCCAATTGGGCGGTTCCAATTTTGTTAGGATCATAGTGAAGGTAGTAGTATTTAGGAAAAATATAACATGAACACTTGTAGTGGAAGTTTTGGATGAATTAAATTGATAACTTGAAATGTGTTTTTTAATGCATGCAAACTTGTTTTAAACTATATCTTGAGTTCCTGTGCTCTAAAATTTGAAAGTTTATTGGTGAGCTCTTCTTGATGAGTAGAAGCTCTGGTAAAATTTTAGAGTATTGCATGTATGGTTTTTGAGTTATAGATTTTTTCCTTTTATCATTGAATGATCCTTGTGTGAATTTAGTAATTTATCTATGAATCCAATGACCATGAAATTTATTAGAGGATGTCCTAGTACCTTAAGGATGCTAGGAAAATATAAAATATGTTGCTTGACACTTTTCACTAGGGTTTCCTAATTATGTCATTTTATGCCTTTATGCCTTGTCATTTATGTGTAGGATGTTATACTTGCTCAGATGATGTGAATTTTACAGTAGTTCTACTTGAAGCATGTAGTACCTACTGTAATTTTTGTAGATTAAATGGTGTGTAGTTGTCATATATGTTTATAATTCCTCTTAATTAATTAAATAAATTGAGAAAGGCATTAAAAGAAATGAGTTGGGGGTGAACACTTACTTTCTGGCTGTTCTTGTGATATGTGTGATAATGGAGAAAAGTTGGTTTTGTCCAATTAATTGTTTGCAACATAAGTTAATAAATATTTCCTTGCATTATGTCTTTCAGGACAGTTCTCGTGACTTTACAAAGTCCCTAGGATATTGGTTTTTTCGGGGGAATGGGTGTTTCTTTTTTTTGTTTTTTCTGGGAATACAAGCTCCTATCAAAATTTGGTGGCATTTGGCCTAGTAGCTTAGGAGCTACATTCATTCAAATTTAGATCACAATTTTGCTTGCTCTCTGTCTTGTTGGACCAGATTATGTGGTTATGTAAATTCGACCTGGTAAAGGTTGGAATCATGCCTTGAGGTCTGAAAATGTATTGTAGGCAATTTCATAAGCTTTCCAAATTATCTTGTTTCCTATCATTTCAATTTGTAGATCTCCAGTTATGATCAGTTTACTGAATCGCTATATAAGTTCCTGTTTTGCTGAAATACGAATGATTGTGTGTGTGCTCAGTTGCGATGTTCTTGTTGATTGTTTAGGTGCTAGCCTAACTTGAGAACATGCTTAGGTGCAGGTGCTAGGTCCTTAACTGAAGATGAGCAATTGTACATTAGATTGTATAAACTTGGTAAGTTAAAGTGATTTGAATAGAGCTTAAGTCGGAAAATGCAGACTGCAGTAAGCATGTGCATTCCCCGAGCATTTCTAACTTCGTTCATGTGCATCCATGATATTTATCTTGCACATACATGCAACAGGTGTGCTAGAGGGAGTGACACTTCTAGAGTTCGAGAGAGCAAGCCAGGAGGAGGAGCCCGAGGTGCAGTGTAACGTCCGGTCCCGACATACATGGCTCAGGCCCACTCTTCCTAGGAGTGGTCCCACCCGCGTAGCAACCCGCTTGAACTTTCGTCCTCGCTTCGTTCAAAACGGTTAACCGAAGGTTACTACGCGTCCCTGGCTCTGGTATTTAAGTCGATCCGGCGATTTCAGGATTTCCAGTATGGTACTAAACGTTGGTTGCGCAGTTTTCGCGGTGATACAGGACCGCGTGAACAGCACTCCGAATTTGGCCGGCACGCTTTAGGGTGTGGTTGGAGGAAGGGGATGACCGGTGGGGTCGTGCTGTCAGCGTCCATGGGAGGAAGGCAAAGCTGTCCTGGATCAGGCGCATGGCTAGGCCTTCTTGCTGGGCTGGGCTGTGCTACTGCATTCGCATGCTGGGCCAGCCTGCTGGCTGGGCCATGCGATCTATGGGCGCAATCAGTAGGCCGGCAGCGTTGGTTGGTGAGCTATGCTACAGAAGGTGGCGAGTTGGGCTATGGTGCTGCTGCTGTTGCTGCCCGCATGGGCTAGAAGCAAGGGGGCCAAGTCGGGCTGGTTCGGTTACTCGGGCCAGATGCCCCTTTTCTTTTTCCTCTGTCTTCTTTTCCTTTTCTATTTCTTATTTCTATCCTACTCTATGCCATGGGTTTCTCACATTGGAATACATGTGTTGCCAACATGTATACCTCCTAGTGTGGTCCTCTAGGGGTCACTTAAGGCTCTAGGGTCCATGCCAAGGGTTGACAACTCACGTACATTGATTTGATAAAGATAGTTGGTTGACTATAGAAATTAGGTCAAGGGGTTCGAGACTAAAGAGATGAATTGAGAGAGAGAGGTAGAAGGATTCATGAGAGATTTCAGAAGGAGTCAAAAGGATTTGCTATGGACTTGTGCTCTCCAACACAAAACCCTAAACCAACTAAGGAACTCCAACAAACTCCTACAAGCAACACTATATGTATGTAACAATTTATTTATAAATTGTTCTTTGTTTGACCTAGTATCTATATGCTTCACACATTTGCATGAAAAGTTTTAAAAAGTTCATATTTTTGGCTTCTCCAAAAACCCGGTTTGTTACAACAGGCCTATTCACACCCTCCTCTAGGTCAACCAGAGATCCTACAAGTGGTATCAGAGAAGGTTACCTCATATACGCTTCACCGTGTGAGGTATGAAGCCTAGAGGAGGAACTAGTGGCATGAAGCGGGTGGATCTCGACACAGACAACAGCGAGCTGAGTGCGTCGACAACAAGCAACACCATGCTACCACATCTTGAGGCTACCGATGTCGAAGGAGCTCTCAATGAGAATGAGAGAAGAAGGAATGAAGAAAGAAATCTAAAAAGAGAAGTAAGAGAGAAGAAGGAGGAGCAGTAGTTAGAGGAGAAGAAGCAAAGGAAAGAAGAAAGAAGGCTCAAGAGAGAAGCAAGAAGAAAAAGAAAAGAAGCTAGGAAGAAGAAGGAAGAAGAAAAGAAGGCAACAAGTGCATCATCAAGCATATCAAGTAGTTCTGAAGATGGTGATGATGATGAGTCATACCAAGTGTCGAAGGGGAACAAGAAGGAGAAGAAAGGAAAGGGCAAGGCCGACAACGATAAATATGCCGCTGTATCCTTTAACTATTTTTTTATTCCTATGGCTAACCATGATCAGAGGTCTTTCATCAATGTGCCTGTGGGCAAGTTACCTCATTTCAATGGGACTAACTTTGCCAAGTAGAAGCACTTGATGAGAGCCTATCTTATAGGTCTTCACCCCAACATTTGGGAGATTGTTTGCAATGGATTTGAGCTACCAGTTGATCCCAAGAACCCAACACTTGAAGAGATGAGAATCATTCACCTCAATGGTCAAGCCACAAGTGTGTTGCTTAGTGCCTTGGATGGTGATGAGTACAATAGAGTGATTGGAGTTGATGTTGCCAAGCAAATATGGGACACTTTGCACCTAGCACATGAAGGGGTTGATAAAGTGAGAAAGGCAAGAATTGACTTGTTGATGTCAAAGCTCTACCAGTTTGTAATCTTGGATGGAGAAGGGTCACAACAGATGTTTGATAGGTTGATGACAATGGTGGGCAAGATTATAGGCTATGGTTGTGATGAGCTAGATCATCACAAAGTTGTCAAGATTATGTTGGAAGCTTGTTCACCTAGAAATGGGACCGTAGTCACTCTAATTAGATACAAGAAGAAGTTTGAGTACTTCACACCAAATGATGTACTTGGGAGGATCTTGACCTTTGACATGCAAAGAGAAGAAGCAAATAAGAGGAAGAAACTTGGAGAATTGCAAGCAAAGCTAGAGGGCATCAAGAACAAAGATGTAGCTCTCAAAGCCAATAAATCAAGCAAGTAAGGCTCTACAAGCAAGTCCAAGATCAACCAACAAGCTTCAACTAGCAAGCCCAAAGCAAGCAAACAAGTTCAAGAAAGAGTAGAGACCATATCATCTTCAAGTGAAAGTGAAAATGATGATGATCAATATAAGAATATTGATGATGTTGCTCTCTTTATGAAGAGGTATCACAAGGGGCTAAAGAAGCAAGGCTACAAGGTAGTGAAGAGAAGCTTTCCAAACAAGAAAAAGAGAACATGCTACAATTGTGGAAGCACCTATCACTTCATTGCCAAGTGTTCATATGAGATCAACGACAACAAATACAAGAAGGACAAGAAAGAGGAGAAGGCCGACCGTAGAAAGAGCAAGAAGTCCATGGGAGAGGCTCACATTAGGCATGAATGAGACTCAACTAAAGAGAGCATAAGTGAAGAGGATGAGAAGGTTGCAACTATTGCTATTCACAAGTCATCCCCTACACCAAGGCTCTTCAACGACATGTCCAATGATGACTACTACTCCCCTCACATTTGTCTCATGGCAAAGGGTGAGAAGGTAAAATCCAAATCGAAGGCCAAATGTCCTCCACCTCCTAGTGATATCTCTAGTAGTGATATTAGTGATAACTCCAGTGATGATGAATCTAGTGATAAAGAAACAAACATGATAACTAAAAAATTGGATGGAAATACCAAATTATTCATCACTAAGCTAATAAAGGATTTAAAGAGTGTCCAAGCCGAGCTAGAATCTAGAGAAGAGACTCTTATCTAACAAGAGGATCTCTACATTGCTAGCAAAGAAGCTCTTGCATTAGAGAGAAGTGAGGTGGAATCCTTATGCAAGGCCTTTGCCAAAGAGCAAGAGGACCATGCTATCACAAAGAAAGCAAATAAAGCTTCAAGAAAAAGTGTAACACCCCAGGTGTTTGGCATCCACATTTGCACTTGCATTTCATAAACATGAGCATCATTCATCCATTCATGAGTTTAGAATTGTATGAAACATGCTTTTGAAACATTGCAACATATTGTTATATTCTATGTGTGATTGTTTTAGGAAAATGAATAGTGTGTAACACTCAAGCGCAACATGTGCAACACACTTTAGTGAAACATGGTTAGCTAGTACAATGCCACAAACTCATGAAACACGGTTTTGAAACAGAAGTAACAAAGTCACTTGTTTTTCCTTGTTTCAATGCATGTGATGCTTGATTTTGGTGTGATCAATGTGTGGAGTGGCTAATTATCCTCTTAAGCAACTTAGTTATACTTAGAATGTCATTAGGAACAATGTTCATATTGATCATTTTGCCTAATTAAGTTTCCAAGTCATGGTTTGACTATTGTGGACCCCTAGAGCTCCTTGGTTTGACTTCTTAAAAAGTATAGCTTAGATTGTTTGCATGTCTGAGCAACCTAAAGCAAAGTTTTAGCAAATTTTATAAGGAACAAAAGTTATTTTATGACCATCTCATGAAAATGTGCAGAACATACTAAAAAAGGGTCCACAAGTCAGTTTTGAGGTCTAATTGAAGACTCTGAAAATTTTCTAAGTCACAAATCGATTTCCAGTTTCCTGTACCCAACTTGTTAGCCTTGTAGCTCCCTAACCAAGCCGAATTAGCTCAAGCTCCAATTGGCAAAGCTGTAGCCTTCGTGTTGATCTCCAACTTTGTCAACTACACCATGAGCTAGATCATCACAGTTTGGAAGTTGTGGATCATGGAAATGGCGCTATCAGTCGGCACCTTTGGTAACTGAATCGAAAAATTCAGACCTGCTACAGTGCCGACCGGTAGTAGGCCTCTGCCACCGCGTGGCCGCCACACACCATGGCCGGCCTGGCGCCGCTGCCTAGTGTCCTCTGCTAGAAGCCGCATCCTCCTGCCCTCCCTGCTCGCTCTCATTCACTCTCCTTCGCCTCCTCCGCTCACAGCAGCATCAGCAGCGCGCCAGCTCCGCCCTCGACGCCGAGCAAGCGCCGTCGCCTATCTCACTCGCCACCACAAAATCACAGCTCTGTTGTAGCCTCCTCTAGCTCATCCATCATGCCGTTGAGCCGGTGAACCGAGGTAGTGGCCACATTTCGCTTTCCGCCACCGTCCAGACCTCGTCGGAGTGGCGCTCTCCGTGGCCAGCATTGCACCGCTCCTCTCTTCCTTCCCTAGCTTCTGTCTTATCTTCTTTGTCACACACTGATGCCTGGGTGAAGATGTTACTATCCCCGCCGGTCCAGTCAGGCCGTAACATGGCCGCGCGTCACTGGGCGCCATGGCTGAGCCGCCGAGCTTCATGGTCGGGTCACCTCCGTCCGCCTTTCACCATGGAAGCTTGTGCGTTAGCTTCGCAGTAGCATGTAGGAGCTCTATGTGTTGGTTGATTGAGCTATCGTGGCCAGCTCTGGTGTCACGCCATCGAGCCAAACCACCGCACCACCATGGCCGTCGCCGTCATCTTGATCGCCGGAAATAGGTCCATCCATGTAGCTTGATAGGTTCGGGAGGTCGAGGCAGTCACGCTGGGGCCATCCTTGTCATCGGAAACACCGCCATCGGTGAGCTCCGCCGGTCGTTGTCGAGCTAACCGCCATGCTCTGCTTTCGTCTCACTGCCATGCAGGCCCCGCTGACGTGTGGACCCCACCTGACAGTGACTGTGTATTGAAAAGCTAGCTCATTTATTCCAGATTTGATTGCTGTTTTGTAAAAATTGTATCTCCAGTTTTATAAATCCAAATTGGGTGGTTCCAATTTTGTTAGGATCATAGTGAAGTGTAGTATTTAGAAAAAATAAAACATGAACACTTGTAGTGGATGTTTTGGATGAATTAAATTGAAACATGAAATGTATTTTTAAATGCATGCAAACTTGTTTAAATTATACCTTGAGTTCCTATGCTCCACAAATTTTGAAATTTTGTTGGTGAGCCCTTCTTGATGAGTAGAAGCTCTGGTAAAAATTTGAGAGTCATTGCATGTACGGTTTTTGAGTTATAGATTTTCCTTTTGTCATTGAATGATCCTTGTGTGAATTTTAGTAATTTATCTATGAATCCAATGACCATGAAATTTATTGGAAGATGTCCTAGTACCTTAAGGATGCTAGGAAAAATATAAAATCTATTGCTTGACACTTTTCACTAGGGTTTCCTAATTATGTCATTTTAAGCCTTTATGCCTTGTCATTTATGTGTAGGATGTTATACTTGCTCAAATGATGTGAAATTTTTACAGTAGTCTACTTGGAGTATGTAGTACCTACTGTAAGTTTTGTAGCTTAAATGGTGCAGTTTTCATATATGTTTATCATTCCTCTTAATTAATTAAATAAATTGAGAAAGGCATTAAAAGAAATGAATTGGGAGTGAACACTTTACTTTCTGGTGTTCTTGTGATATGTGTGATAAGGGAGTAAAGTTGGTTTTGTCCAATTATTTATTTGCAACCTAAGTTAATAAATATTTCCTTGCATTATGTCTTTTGGGACAGTTCTCAGGACTTTACAAAGTTCCCTAGGATATTTTGGTTTGCTGGGAATGTGGTGAATACAAAAGTTGTAGATAACTTATGTATCTAGCTCCTATCAAAATTTTGTGGCATTTAGCCTAGTAGCTTAGGAGCTACAGTCGTTCAAAGTTAGATCACAGTTTTACTTGCTCTCTGTCTTGTTGGACCTGATTATGTGGTTCTATAAATTCGACCTGGTAAAGGTTGGAATCATGCCTTGAGGTCTGAAAATGTATTGTAGGCAATTTCATAAGCTTTCCAAATTGTCTTGTTGCTTGTCATTTTGATTTGTAGATCTCTAGTTATTTTCAGTTTACTGTACCGCTATATAAGTTCCTATTTTGCTGAAATACGAATGATTGTGTGTGTGCTCAGTTGCGATGTTCTTATTAATTGTTTAGGTGCTAGCCTAACTTGAGAACATGCTTAGGTGCAAGTGCTAGGTCCTTAACTGAAGATGATCAATTGTACATTAGATTGTATAAACTTGGTAAGTTAAAGTGATTTGAATAGAGCTTAAGTCAGAAAATGCGGACTGCAGTAAGCATGTGCATTCCCCGAGCATTTCTAACTTCGTTCATGTGCATCAATGATATTTATCTTACACATACATGCAATAGGTGTGCCAGAGGGAGTGATGCTTCTGGACTTCAAGGGAGCGAGCCAGGAGGAGGAGCCCGAGGTGCAGGCAATCAACGAAGCAGCCGCCGAGGAGGAGTTGCCCGAGTGCCCTAACCACCGTCCTTCCTCTTTCCTGAAAGGCAAGCCCTGGAGCATATTAAGTCTCCCATCTTTTTACAAATATCTTGAGTATCTCTTATTGTTGATGATACGTTAAGTATAGGAATTGGTTGGAACCAATTGTTGCATTATATATCTATCCTTGTCTAGGTATCGCACTTGAATCCTATTTAAGTTTAGGAACAGGTTAAATGCTTAGCCATGCTTAGTGCGGTTGAAGTCAGGTGATTTCCTGTCACCTGCAAGCTTTAGGATGAGGTGGATCACGGTTGACTATATTTGCTATCATGGAAAAGAACCATGTTAATAATGAATTAAGACCTGGCGGAGTCTTGTATAGGTTTGGACATAGTGACTCCATCTGCATCATTTAAGGACTGATACGCTATACATCCTCATGTCATGTTGAACACAGCCTAACACTTAGCTGGCTGGATAACTCATTCTGACCACGAAGCCTAGTAGCTCGACTCAGGCCAGGAACATGAGTAGTGATGCGCATTCTGGAGGTAGTAAGGATGTGTGGAGAGCCATTGGCATAAGTCCAAGGCGGGTTAGAGTCCCGAGCAACCTTGGCGGAGTGGTTCTCTAAGAATGCCGATCTGTTTGGACTCACGACTCCTGAATTGTGCCAAAGGTGACTTGATTGTGACCCTGACGGGGGAAGCAGGGTTTGTGTTTAGGAATACTCGTCCAGCTGGATAGGAATCGATTCGAATCACCATCTCTCCTGGATAGTGAGAACTTGACTGAGCAGCGGCAACGTAGATTCAATTAATTTAACGATATGGTTAAATGGAGAATGATGATAACGTTGTCACGATTTATACCTGCTATGGTTATTAATGTTTGCATCTTAATCAAATGATTGATTAGTATAGGTGCTAATATAGATGACAGGTTAATGGCTAAAAGTCACTGCTAGTTCAGGTTAAGAGTTGATCATTATTTCTTATGCTTTTCCACAAAAAGAAAGTGTCAGCCAGATCCACTAAATTAAGCTTTGCATTTGTTTTGGTTTCCGACAGGTAAGTCTAGCTGAGTACATTCTCGTACTCAGGATTTATTCCCTCTTGTTGTAGATGACCTTCTATATCATGGCTTCTGTAAGTACTGTCTCCACCCAGCGGGTGACGAAGACTAGATCATGGGCATGATCTCTGTTTTTCTTATCCGAATGCTTTTGCGGGTTGTGATCAGCAAACTGGTACTTATATTTGAACTCGGGTGTGTAAGTTAAACTATTTGCTTCCGCTACTTTACAAGACTTATTTTGTAATAACGATGACTCTAAGGTGTTGTAATCTATTTGCAAATCATCTATGAAATGTTGTAACTGATGATGTATTATGTTGAATTATTGTGATCTTGGTTGTATGCAAGTTGGTTTGAAATCCTTTGTGATTTCAGTTGACTACCGGATTTATATGAGCTCAAGTGCGAGAATTTGATCATTTCGGCGATTGTTTTTATACTTGTGCTCTTATAAATTGGTTGGTTCTATGATAGCTGGCATCAGAGCTAGATTCAACACTAAACATGTCATACGGGTATTTAAAAACCAAAGCTTTTGTTGTGAAAATGGTTTTCCAACTTATAGTTATAGATAAGTGTTTAAAAATCTAAAATTTTATAGTGTGTTGTTGATCACATCCCTTGTAGCCCACTTAAGGACTTTTAGGTGGCTTATATAAGTACTAATTGGGGGAAAGTGATTGTTTCTATTTCATCGTCCATGCGGCGTGCTATTGCATGGGTGCCATTCGCTTGAATGGTAATGTATGGATCAATTACCTCTACGCCAAGGTAAGTGTGAGTTGTGAGAGCATGACCGTCCAACCATCGGTCTAGGGGAGAGTTAGTTATGGTTATTGGAATATTTACATGTTGCATACATGTACATATGAAGGTACTTAATTGTGGGTATATCTGTCGGGTAGTTTGGATACCAAAGTATATATATCTGGGGATGTATATATGGAGAGTATCTTAGTTACTACTTTCATTGTTAGCATTATATCTTGTTGGGTTGGGCTACAATGAAACTTTCTGCAGGTACACTAACAACACACCGTGTAGATTGACTAGTTACCGCTAATTGAGAGAACGTATGTATGACACCGTATATTCCGCTAAAACTTAACTTTTCTTAGGTTTGTGAGGACGTACAGAACAAGCATGCATCATATTCACTCATGTCATTCATATTGCATTACTCCCTCCCTTATCATTGCTTATCCCAATTATTGAGTTCCATCTCTTAACAAAATAATCCTCTCACGAGAGTTGCATCCCTTTTTGATACAGATGGCCGCGCCTGTGTTTCCCCTGGTAGCAGCACATTTTTGGACTAGTTCGGCATGCCTACCTTGCTCTAGAGGGTGCTAAGCTTAGTTGGGTACCTGGATGCACCCCGCTACATGTGGAGGCAGACGGTGCCATTGGGAGATGTGCCATGGTACATTGTGACCTTTATAGTGCCGTAGAACCCCACAAGACCGTTGTCGCATGGGTGGAGCATTGAGACTGATGGGCAAAGCCCATGGGAAGCCATGCAAGTTGCTACCCTTGATGTGCTTATGGACATAGCATAGAGTTTCGGAGATGAACTGGTGGGTGGACCAGCTTCATCCATTCCTCGAGTGGCTCCTACTGAGGCTGAGTGGACTCAAGAAGTTGGCCAGGCCTTGGTTCGAGGCCGTGGTGAACGTGTTCAGAGCGATAATATGGGAATGAGTGCTATGATGGCTGTCTTGAAGTTTGTCGAGTCAGGCAAGACACCCTCTCTAGTGTGTTAGAAGAAGCTGGCAAGGCAATGGCAACCTAGCACAAGTTCAGGTTGCGTGCCCGCAAGTATCGCCATAGGGCGGAGGCATGTGGGTGAGCGCAACTAGAAGTAGAGGAGATTCAGGGCATTGCAAATTATCGCCTGCAGTAGTGGGGGCAAACAGCATGCGAGAGAGATGAGCTTCATAACCAGCTTATGAACCTCACTATAGAGAGAGATGAGGCAGTACAGGAGTTGGATCGTGTGAGCCATCATAGGGATGTAGCCCTATAGTTGGCAGAAGAAATAGGTCAGGGCTAGATCATGGCTAACCACAATGCTTTTCAAAGGGAGCATGAGCTCCAAGAGCACCTTGAAGAGCTTCAGGTTGAGCACCATCAACTAAACAACCGTCTGTTTCCTATTCCTCACCCTATTCCAAGGTATCCTAATGTGGGTGGACCTCAAGTGATTGAGGTCGATGAAGAAGAAGAGGACGTGCAGATGGATGTCAATGCAGCTGAACCTACAAGTGAAGAAGAAGAGGAAGATCCTAAGGAAGTCTAGGGCGTCTTCGATGTGGACAGCGATCACTTCGATGAGTAGTTAGTTAGCAAGTCTCACTAGTTTAAGCTTTTGCAGTCATTGGTGTAATGGACTTAGTACTATGGCTGATTGATGAGGACATCGCCATGCTGGACACATCGACGCCATGGTCTTTCCCAAGTTGCAATTCGTTTCCAACTCAGCTGCCACGTCGTCCTCGGATTCAGCAGACACGTCGTCACTGTTTCGGTCATAACTTCCTCATACGACATCGAAACGGGCCGTTCTTGGATGCGTTGGAAAGGGGACGACGACGCCGTCGTTTTGGATCTGGTCCCAGCTCCAGAAGGTCCGTGGATCATTCTGTGTGACCACGGCAAGGTGCTGCGTCACCTATTTGGGCCAACTTGGCCATGTATCGTGTCGGGCCTTAAGCCCAAGTTGTGGGCGCCCAACCCCTGGCCGTCCCCAACCCTAGGTCGAGTCTTAGACTATAAACACAGCCGCCGCCGCTGCTACACAATTGGGTTTTGTTTAGAGTTTAGTTTTCCATCGAGAAACTGAATCGTTCATTGTAACTGTGGTGACAAATCCTTTTGCAGTGATCCAGGGCCCCCGTTCTTGATCTCCTCCACTGTGTCGATTAGTCCTTTGGAACCGAGTTCTTGAACCCTCTATTGATATTCGCGTCATTCATATTTGCAATTTCAGATTGCGTGTTTTACCTTCTTGCTTGTGCTCTTCGATTCGCTTGCAGGAAAAGCCTTCTTGGCGAGGTCAATCAAGTTGTGCTTGGTTGATAACCAACGGAGCAGTGGTGTAACGGTTGCAGGGTTCGAATCGTGTCTGATTTGAAGCCGGATCGCCAACGTCGAGATCTCCACAAATCGAACTTACCGGCTACCTCTCGGAAGATCGGGCCTGTACTCATCAATTGGTATCAGATATTTCAGGTTTACCGCGAGGTATAATCTCGTTTGCCTTAGATTCATATTTGTTCATTACCTAGAGTCCACAAAAAGCCCAAAAATATTTCAATTTCCGCTGTCCTATCGCCCTTTGTGCCTTTGCAATTTCGTTTCAGATTCGTGTTGTTGAGTTTGTGTCCGTGGTCGAGTCTTGTTGCTGGTTTAGGATTGTGTTCGTGGTCGTAGTTCAATCGCCCGTTGCTGTGATTTTGTTTTCCGCCGCTATCCCATCCACCGTTCCCACACAACAAGTCGAAGCCACCACATTACTCGACTTGCCCCGCTAGCCGCCTTGTGTCACTTCTCGCCGCCGCGCAAACCCTAGATAGGATGCCAGCCGCTCTTATTTTGCCTACATCGCAGCCCTCCTTACATCATCAGGCGAATACCTACTACTGTGATCGGTGTTAGAGTTTAGGGACGCTTTGCCCTAACTGCCGCCGCCGTGTTGTGCCTCACGGAAAACATACCTTGAGATACCTTCGGTAAAACAGGCATAACTTTTCGCTCGTTTATCAGAAAAATCTGAAATTTTTTGTGCAGCTTCTTGACACCATTTGGACCCGACCCAAACTCGGCTTTGCCCTGTTTGGTTTCGTCAAAATTGCCAAAAAAATTCGGGAAAATAAAGAAAAAAAATTGTCAAGGTTTTTGCACGCTTTTCAGAGAACGTGCTGAATTTCTGTAGACCACATCCCACCTCAGTTGTAGGTGCCAATTTTTGTGGTTGCTTCTTTTGTGATCCTTGTTCAGAGAAAAGTATAAAAAAAATAGTAAAAAAAAAAATTTTTGATTCCTACTAGTGCCTTTTGGAAAAATCCGGGGAAAAATTCAGGAAAAAGGCGAAATCCGGGCTATTTGCTTGTTCCGTGAGTTCTTTCGATCGTCCTTTGTTTTCACCTTGTTGCGCTACGTCTCGACACGTCTTAGCCAGCACCTGTGATTTGTACTTTGGATCCAGATTGAACAATCGCTACTCTGCACTCGTTAATTGCTAATCCTTGTTGTCATATTGTGTGCCTACCCATAGCTCCACATATTCTTCTGTCAGCACAGGTTCATCTTGCAACTGTTACCCACGCTCAACAACAGATTGCTTCGCCACTTTGGTTTTGCTCCTGTTTGGCGTTGGTAAGAATACAGGCAAGACGGTGGTAAGCCGCTTGTGATTTTGCATTCCACTTTCACCACCATCACCACCACTTGTTTCCTTTTAGTTGATAGGGATAATACTTTGGTGTTGTCTTTTTCTATCTTCTAACCATGGCAGGAACTCCGACGGACTTCAATGAGTGCGTGTCCAAGGGCGAGCTTGCAACGTTCATGACTGAACAACGCAATCTTATGACCGAGCTGACGCGCAACGTGAATAATCTGGTCACCCGCATTGAACAGCTTGAGCAACGCCCTCCGCCTTATCGTGCTGATGATGACGATGCGGATGCTTTTGGTGATGAAGATGCGTATGCTGACGGTGGTGCCCGTCGCCGCCTCAACTTCAATCGTCGCGGCATGGGAGGTAATAATCATGGTAATAATGATCCTTTTGCTAAAATTAAATTTAGTCTACCTCCTTTTGCTGGTAATGTTGATCCAGAGGCATATTTAGATTGGGAGCTTGCTGTTCAACAAAAATTTGATTCTCATAATGTTCCTCCTGAGCATAGAGTTAGACTTGCTACTAGTGAGTTTACTAATTTTGCTTTGTTCTGGTGGAGTGATCTTTGCAATGCTAATAATGCTGCTGCTGTGCCTCAAACTTGGAATGTTTTAAAGCAACGTATGAAATCTCGTTTTGTTCCTCCTTATTACCAACGTGATTTACGTTTGAAACTACAAACTTTAAAACAAGGTGATAAAGGAGTAGAAGCATACTATCAACAATTGCTTATTGGTTTAGCACGTTGTGGTATAAATGAAGATGATGATGATGCTAGTGCTAGATTTTTTGGTGGTTTAAACCATGATATACAGAACATACTTGATTACAAAGAATGGCGCAATTTTTCCCAATTGTATCATCTTGCTATTAAGGCCGAACGAGAAGTACAGGGACGCAAACAACACCAGCCTTTCAGGTCTAACAATGGGAGGAATTTTCAGCAGCGTTCCGAGCCGGAGCCGCCCAAGCTTCCTGTTGCACCACAGCCATCTACACCTCCATTTTCTTCCGGGGTAAGTAAATTGTCTAATGTGCAGTTTCCACAGCTGAAGAAAGGTGGCACTCCGGGTGCTTCTACTAGCTCCTCCTCGTCCAGCTCTAAAATCATTTGCCACCGATGCAAAGGCATGTTGAAGATGATTTAGCCCTTGCTGCTAACATTGATGCAGATCCCATCGAGGGCGATCAAGACAAGGAGGCCATCACCATTGACTCCGTGGCTGCTGCCGCGGACTACCCTAGCCTTCTTGTGCAGCGTGTGTTGAGTACACATGTGGTACATGAAGAAGAGATGAAGATCCAACGCCACAATTTGTTCCACATGTATCTCATTGTGGGGTTGTCGTGTTCTCACTATCATTGATAGCGGGAGTTGCAACAACTTGGTGAGTTCAGATTTGGTTGACAAGCTTGGCTTGACCACACGACAACATTCGTATCCATATAAACTTCAATGGTTCAATAATAGTGCTAAGACTAAGGTATCTAAATCAGCACGCATTAGCTTTTTCACAGGCTCTTATCATGATACTGCTGATTTTGATGTTGTCCCTATGCAAGCTTGTTCTATTTTGTTAGGTCGCCCATGGGAATTTGATAATGATGCTTTACACCATGGTAGAACTAATACATACACTATCATACATAAGGACAAGAAAATTACATTGCTACCTTTGTCTCCTACGGATATTATTAAACATGCTAATGAGATAAAAAATAAACCTCCAACAGACATTGCTAAAAATAATGGGATTAAGTTAAAAGGAGGTGCTTTTCTTGCTACAACTCCTGCTACTGCTGAGTTATGTGATAATCCTGATGCACCATGTTATACTATGTTTTGTCAACCTTTTATGTCTGGTGCATTGCCTGCTGTCACTAACCTTTTGCAGGAGTTCGCTGATGTTGGGATGGAGTCGAGGACGACTCCAATTCTACAAGGAGGGGATAATGAGGACATCGCCAAGATGGAGTCGAGGACGACTCCAATTCAAGAAGGGGAGGATGATGAGGACATCGCCATGCTGGACACATCGACGCCATGGTCTTTCCCAAGTTGCAATTCGTTTCCAACTCAGCTGCCACGTCGTCCTCGGATTCAGCAGACACGTCGTCACTGTTTCGGTCATAACTTCCTCATACGACATCGAAACGGGCCGTTCTTGGATGCGTTGGAAAGGGGACGACGACGCCGTCGTTTTGGATCTGGTCCCAGCTCCAGAAGGTCCGTGGATCATTCTGTGTGACCACGGCAAGGTGCTGCGTCACCTATTTGGGCCAACTTGGCCATGTATCGTGTCGGGCCTTAAGCCCAAGTTGTGGGCGCCCAACCCCTGGCCGTCCCCAACCCTAGGTCGAGTCTTAGACTATAAACACAGCCGCCGCCGCTGCTACACAATTGGGTTTTGTTTAGAGTTTAGTTTTCCATCGAGAAACTGAATCGTTCATTGTAACTGTGGTGACAAATCCTTTTGCAGTGATCCAGGGCCCCCGTTCTTGATCTCCTCCACTGTGTCGATTAGTCCTTTGGAACCGAGTTCTTGAACCCTCTATTGATATTCGCGTCATTCATATTTGCAATTTCAGATTGCGTGTTTTACCTTCTTGCTTGTGCTCTTCGATTCGCTTGCAGGAAAAGCCTTCTTGGCGAGGTCAATCAAGTTGTGCTTGGTTGATAACCAACGGAGCAGTGGTGTAACGGTTGCAGGGTTCGAATCGTGTCTGATTTGAAGCCGGATCGCCAACGTCGAGATCTCCACAAATCGAACTTACCGGCTACCTCTCGGAAGATCGGGCCTGTACTCATCACTGATGTTGGATGTACCTTTTAATTCGAACTTGGCATGTAATGTACCTTAATCCGCTTCCTTCAGGATGCGTATCTTATTAGTTAAGTTTAAAACTTGTCATGTTGGAATGCACTGCGTATGGCGCTAGTAATCTAATTGATGATGTGGTAATTGGAGAATGAATTATTGCCTCTGTTTATTGTATGAATTTTACATTCTCTCTAGTAAATTTACTTTGGCGTAATTATATTGTTCCTCTCCAATATGCTAACATCACCAATAATTGCTGGTTGCACATTGTTGCAGATGCCTCGCACTCGTTCCACTAGTGCAGCTAGTGATGATGATGATCTTCCACCACCACCACCACCCACATCAACATAATTGATGGCAATTCTTGTAGAAGGACAGTGCACTATGGCTGAGGCTCTTCACACGATTGCAAATCATGATGGGCGTGGTGCACGCTAAGGACCGGAACCAAATCATTACATCGACTTCAAAGATTTCCTTGACACTAAACCACCGATCTTCAAGGAGGCTGAAGAGCCCCTCCAAGCTGATGAGTGGCTGAACACTCTTGAGCAGAAATTCTGTCTGCTTCATTTGATAGAAGTGCTAAAGACCGAATATGCTTCTCACCAACTGCATGGGCCAGCTGGTATTTGGTGGAGTCATCATCGGTCCACTATGCCCGCTAATGCCCAAATCACTTGGGATCAGTTCAAGTCCGCTTTCAGGGGAAATTATATTCCTCCTGGTCTCATGGCAATCAAGCATACAGAGTTCATGAAGCTGACCCTAGGAAACAAGAGCTTGAATGAATACCTGCAGGCTTTCAATAACCTCGTAAGGTATGCTACTGAGTTTGTTAACACTGATGCCAAGAAGATCTCTAGTTTCAAGCAGGGACTTAGCCCCAAATTGATGAAGACCATGGGAAATTGCAAGTGTACTCATTTTAATGAGTTTGTGGGTGATGCTTTATCTCAAGAGAACAACAATGCTGTATATGCTGCTTCAAAGAATCGCAAGAGGGCCTATGAGGCGGGTGCCTCATAATCCAAGGCTCTAGTCACACATAAGGCTCAATTCCATCCTCCGACATCAGCTGCTAAGTTCTGCCCACCATAGAAGAATAATCCAGGTAGGACTAGATTTTGCAAGGCTTTTACAGTTGCTCTTCCCAAGGGCACTACCAGTCAAGGCAGCTCCAAGGCTCCTCCAAGCAACATGCCATGCTGGAACTATAACAAGACATGTCACTGGGCAAGGGAGTGTCCTTACCCTAAGAAGAATAACTACCAAGGTGGCCGTTAGGGGCAGGTGAACGACACTAATATTGCTGATATTCCTTTAGGAGAGGTAGTAACTGCTGGTAAGTTTCTGGTTGATCAACACCCTGTAGTTGTACTATTTGATTTGGGTTCTTCACATTCTTTTATTAGTCCCACATTTGCATCCAAGTTTATGCAGAAAACATACACTATTGAGGGTGAGGGTTATTGTATTAGGGCTACCAGTGGTACTATCCCAACCAAGCTTATAGTTGGGGATGTGCAACTTAAGATAGAGGGGTGAAGTTATCCGGTTGATCTGGTAGTTTTACCGAGGCTAGGTATCGACATGATATTGGGAGTGAACTAGATGAGCAGTCATGGAGTGCTTATTGATACATCGACTAGAGTAGTCATGCTCAGAGATCCTTGTAATCAGGAAGGTTTTCTAGTATAGCTACCCAGGGACATCAATCTTTCTTGTGCGGCTAATATGGTGCAAGCAAAAGTTATGGCAGACATCCCTATCGTGTGTGATTTTCTGGATGTTTTTCCCGATGATTTGCCTGGATTGCCCCTGGATCGAGACATGGAGTTCAAGATAGAGTTGCTACCTAGTACAACACCCATCTCTAGAAGGCCTTATAGAATGCCTCCCAATGTACTAGCCAAACTTAAGACCCAGTTGAATGAACTTCTAAAGAAAGGCCTTATCCATCCTAGTTCGTCTCCGTGGGGGTGCCCAGCTATCTTTGTGAAGAAGAAGGATCAATCACTATGCATGTGTGTAGATTATAGGCCTTTGAATGTAGTCACAATCAAGAATAAGTACCCTCTACCACGCATAGATATCTTATTTGATCAGTTGTCTAAAGCAAAAGTCTTTTCCAAGATTGATTTGAGATCTGGTTATCATCAAATCAAAATTCAGCCTGAGGATGTTCCAAAAAATGCATTCTCTACAAGATATGGTCTATATGAGTATCTTGTTATGTCTTTTGGATTGACCAATGCCCCCGCACACTTCATGTATTTGATGAATTCGGTGTTTATGCCCGAGTTGGACAAATTTGTGGTGGTATTTATAGATGATATCTAGGTCTATTCTGAGAATGAAGAAGATCATGTTGAACATTTGTGAGTGGTCCTCACTAGATTGCGTGAACACAAGGTTTATGCAAAGTTCAGCAAGTGTGAATTCTAGCTTCGCAAGGTACCTTTTCTCGGACATGTGTTGCCCGATGGTGGAATTATGGTGGATCCCACCAAGGTGCAAGAAGTGTTGGACTGGAAGGCTCCAATCTCGGTGCATGAGGTTCGGAGTTTTTTGGGATTGGCTGGCTATTATCGTCGCTTCATCCTGGATTTCTCTAAAATAGCCAAGCCTATGACTCGGTTGCTGCAAAAGCACATGAGGTTTGTCTGGACTTCTGAGTGTGATGCAGCTTTTCACACCCTACAAATCCTTCTAACTTTGGCTCCGGTTCTGGCGCAACCGGATATTGAGAAACCTTTTGATGTGTTTTGTGATGCATCAGGGACAGGTTTAGGAGGTGTTCTTATGCAGGAGGGTAGAGTTATTGCTTATACCTCTCGCCAACTTTAGAAGCATGAGGTGAACTATCCGATGCATGACTTAGAACTCGCTATAGTTGTTCATGCTTTGAAGGCCTAGAGACATTATTTGCTTGGCAATGTGTGCAACATCTACACTGATTATAAAAGTCTTAAGTACATCTTCACTCAACCTGAGTTGAATATGCATCAGAGAAGATGGCTCGAGTTGATCAAGGATTATAACCTCCAAGTGCACTCACCCTGGCAAGGCAAATGTCGTTGCGGATGCCTTAAGCAGGAAATCTCATTGCCACTCTTTGATTGAAAGTGACTTCCATTTGTCAAAACTCCTACATCCTATAGTCCTTCACAACATCATTGTCAGTTGTACTCTATAGAGTCAAATTATCGAGCTACAGAAGACAGATCTAGGTATGTTCCACATCAAGCGCAAGATGAAAGAGCAAGAAACCAAGCATTTTTGGGTAGATGAGAATGACATGCTATGGTTCAAGGATAGGTTAGTGGTTCTGAAGGATAGAGAGCTTAGAAATCAAATCTTATCTGAAGCACATTCCTCAAAGTTATCTAGTCATCCTGGTAGTAGCAAAATGTATCATGATTTGAAGCATCACTTTTGGTGGACCAAGATGAAGAAAGAGATAGCTGCTTATGTGGCTAGGTGTGACACTTGTTGTCGAGTTAAAGCTGTACACATGAAGGCTAGATTGCTTCAGCCACTCTCTATTCTAGGTTGGAAATGGGAGGAGATAAGTATGGATTTTATTGTTGGACTCCCTACTACTCAGAAGAATTTTAACTCCATTTGGGTGATTGTAGACCGTCTGACCAAGTCTGCACACTTCATTCCTGTCTGCATAGATTTCCATCCAACTGACTATGTGGAGTTATACTTTAATTAGATAGTCCGACTTCATGGGATACCTCGCACTATTGTCTCTGATAGAGGACCATAGTTCACTGCTCACTTTTAGGAGCACTTACACGGATTGTTGGGAACTAAGTTAGTAAGAAGCTCTACCTATCATCCCCAAACCAATGGGCAAACTGAGCGAGTGAATCAAATCTTAGAAGATACGTTGAGCGCATGTGTCATCTCGGCTAAGGGTTCATGGGAAAAGTGGTTGCCCCTAGCTGAATTCTCTTATAATAATAGTTATCAAGAGAGTATCAAGATGGCACCGTTTGAAGCTTTGTACGGCCGGAAGTGTAGAACCCCGATGAATTGGATTGAAGCCGGTGAAAGGAGATATTATGGAATTGATTTTGTTCAAGAAGCTGAAGAACAAGTCTGTACTATCCAAACCCATATGGCCGCAGCTCAAGCTAGATAGAAAAGTTATGCTAATCGTCGTAGAAAACCTATTGAGTTCAAAGTTGAAGACTTCGTTTATCTGAAAGTCTCACCCATGAAGAGTGTCCAACGCTTTGGTGTGAAGCAAAAGCTTGCGCCGAGATATGTCGATCCATTTGAAATCATTGGACAGAGTGGTAAAGTAGCATACAAGATCCAATTACCTCCTAAGATGAATGCTATCTTCAATGTCTTTCATGTATCCCAATTGAAAAAATGTCTTCGCATCCCTAAAGAGAGAGTTCCACTGGGGGATATCGAGTTAAAATCTAATTTGACTTTTGAAGAAAAACCGGTCTGAGTAATTGACACTTGGGAGCGAGTGACTCAGAGTCGGGTGGTCAAGTTTTACAAGGTCATGTGGAGTAATCAGGGTAGTGAATGTGATACAATGTGGGAAAGAGAAGATTATTTGAGGGACGGTTATAAGGAATTCTATCAATAATGGTACGCTTGTCAAATCTCAAGATGAGATTTTTATAAGGGGGAAGGCTGTAACACCTCAGGTGTTTGGCTTCCACATTTGCACTTGCATTTCATAAACATGAGCATCATTCATCCATTCATGAGTTTAGAATTGTATGAAACATGCTTTTAAAACATTGCAACATATTGTTATATTCTATGTGTGATTGTTTTAGGAAAATGAATAGTGTATAACACTCAAGTGCAACATGCGCAACACACTTTAGGGAAACATGGTTAGCTAGTACAATGCCACAAACTCATGAAACACATGAAACATGGTTTTGAAACAGAAGTAACAAAGTCACTTGTTTTTCCTTGTTTCAATACATGTGATGCTTGATTTTGGTGTGATCAATGTGTGGTGTGGCTAATTATACGCTTAAGCAACTTAGTTATACTTAGAATGTCATTAGGAACAATGTTCATGTTGATCATTTTGCCTAATTAAGTTTCCAAGTCATGGTTTGACTATTGTGGACCCCTAGAGCTCCTTGGTTTGACTTCTTAAAAAGTATAGCTTAGAGTATTTGCATGTCTAAGCAACCTAAAGCAAAGTTGTAGCAAATTTTATAAGGAACAAAATTTATTTTATGACCATCTCATAAAAATGTGCAGAACATACTAAAAAAGGGTCCACAAGTCAGTTTTGAGGTCTAATTGAAGACTCTGAAAATTTTCTAAGTCACAAATCGATTTCCAGTTTCCTGTACCCAACTTGTTAGCCTTGTAGCTCCCTAACCAAGCCGAATTAGCTCAAGCTCCAATTGGCAAAGCTGTAGCCCTTGTGTTGATCTCCAACTTTGTCAACTACACCATGAGCTAGATCATCACAGTTTGGAAGTTGTGGATCATGGAAATGGCGCTGTCAGTCGGCACCTTTGGTAACTGAATCGAAAAATTCAGACCTGCTACAGTGCCGACCGGTAGTAGGCCTCTGCCACCGCGTGGCCGCCACGCGCCATGGCTGGCCTGGCACCGCTGCCCGGTGTCCTCTACTAGAAGCCGCATCCTCCTGCCCTCCCTGCTCGCTCTCATTCACTCTCCTTCGCCTCCTCTGCTCACAGCAGCATCAGCAGTGCGCCAGCTCCGCCATTGACACCGAGCAAGCGCCGTCGCCTATCTCACTTGCCACCACAAAATCACCGCCTCCAGTTAACCCATAGCTCCGCTGTAGCCTCCTCTAGCTCATCCATCATGCTGTTGAGCTGGCAAACCAAGGTAGTGGCCACATTTCACTTTCTGCCGCCGTCCAGACCTCGTAGGAGTGGCGCTCTTCGTGGCCAGCATTGCACCGCTCCTCTCTTCCTTCCCTAGTTTCTGTCTTGTCTTCTCCATCACACACTAATGCTTGGGTGAAGATGTCACCATCCCCACTGGTCCAGTTAGGACAGAACATAGCCACACGCTGCCGAGCACCATGGCCGAGCCGCCGAGCTCTATGGCCGGGTCACCTCCATCTGCCTTTCACCATGAAAGCTTGTGCGTTAGCTTCATAGTAGCATGTAGGAGCTCTACATGTCAGTTGATTGAGCTATCGAGGCCAGCTCCGGCGTCACGCCATTGAGCCAAACCACCACACCGCCATGGCCGTCACCGTCGTCTTGATCGCCAGCAATAGGTCCATCCATGTAGCTTGATAGGTTTGGGAGGTCGAGGCGGTCACGCTGGGGCCATCCTTGTCACCGAAAACACCGCTGTTGGTGAGCTCCACTAGTCGCTGTCGAGCTAACCGCCGTGCTCTGCTTTCGTCTCACTGCCATGCGGGCCCAACTGACGTGTGGACCCCGCCTGATAGTGAATGTGTATTCAAAAGCTAGCTCATTTATTCCAGATTTGATTACTGTTTTGTAAAAATTGTATCTCTAGTTTTATAAATCCAAATTGGGCGGTTCCAATTTTGTTAGGATCATAGTGAAGTGTAGTATTTAGGAAAAATATAACATGAACACTTGTAGTGGAAGTTTTGGATGAATTAAATTGAAACTTGAAATGTGTTTTTAAATGCATGCAAACTTGTTTAAACTATATCTTGAGTTCCTGTGCTCTAAAAATTTTGAAAGTTTATTGGTGAGCTCTTCTTGATGAGTAGAAGCTCTGGTAAAAATTTTAGAGTCATTGCATGTATGGTTTTTGAGTTATAGATTTTTCCTTTTATCATTGAATGATCCTTGTGTGAATTTTAGTAATTTATCTATGAATCCAATGACCATGAAATTTATTAGAGGATGTCCTAGTACCTTAAGGATGCTAGGAAAAATATAAAATATGTTGCTTGACACTTTTCACTAGGGTTTCCTAATTATGTCATTTTATGCCTTTATGCCTTGTCATTTATGTGTAGGATGTTATACTTGCTCAGATGATGTGAAATTTTTACAGTAGTCTACTTGAAGCATGTAGTACCTACTGTAATTTTTGTAGATTAAATGGTGTAGTTGTCATATATGTTTATCATTCCTCTTAATTAATTAAATAAATTGAGAAAGGCATTAAAAGAAATGAGTTGGGGGTGAACACTTTACTTTCTGGTGTTCTTGTGATATGTGTGATAATGGAGAAAAGTTGGTTTTGTCCAATTAATTGTTTGCAACATAAGTTAATAAATATTTCCTTGCATTATGTCTTTCAGGACAGTTCTCGTGACTTTACAAAGTTCCCTAGGATATTTTGGTTTTCGGGGAATGTGGTGAATACAAAAGTTGTAGATAACTTATGTATCTAGCTCCTATCAAAATTTGGTGGCATTTGGCCTAGTAGCTTAGGAGCTACATTCATTCAAATTTAGATCACAATTTTGCTTGCTCTCTGTCTTGTTGGACCAGATTATGTGGTTATGTAAATTCGACCTGGTAAAGGTTGGAATCATGCCTTGAGGTCTGAAAATGTATTGTAGGCAATTTCATAAGCTTTCCAAATTATCTTGTTTCCTATCATTTCAATTTGTAGATCTCCAGTTATGATCAGTTTACTGAATCGCTATATAAGTTCCTGTTTTGCTGAAATACGAATGATTGTGTGTGTGCTCAGTTGCGATGTTCTTGTTGATTGTTTAGGTGCTAGCCTAACTTGAGAACATGCTTAGGTGCAGGTGCTAGGTCCTTAACTGAAGATGAGCAATTGTACATTAGATTGTATAAACTTGGTAAGTTAAAGTGATTTGAATAGAGCTTAAGTCGGAAAATGCAGACTGCAGTAAGCATGTGCATTCCCCGAGCATTTCTAACTTCGTTCATGTGCATCCATGATATTTATCTTGCACATACATGCAACAGGTGTGCTAGAGGGAGTGACACTTCTAGAGTTCGAGAGAGCAAGCCAGGAGGAGGAGCCCGAGGTGCAGTGTAACGTCCGGTCCCGACATACATGGCTCAGGCCCACTCTTCCTAGGAGTGGTCCCACCCGCGTAGCAACCCGCTTGAACTTTCGTCCTCGCTTCGTTCAAAACGGTTAACCGAAGGTTACTACGCGTCCCTGGCTCTGGTATTTAAGTCGATCCGGCGATTTCAGGATTTCCAGTATGGTACTAAACGTTGGTTGCGCAGTGTTTTCGCGGTGCTACAGTACCGCGTGAACAGCACTCCGAATTTGGCCGGCACGCTTTCGGGTGAACAGTGGTTCGGTGAGCAGTAACCTAGAGTCCAGCTGCTACAGTACCCGACACCCTCTGCTACAGTAGCACTGGCCCATACTGAAATTTAATTGGGCCCACTTTGGCCCATTAGGATGTTACAATCATCCCCCTAAAGATTCGACGTCCCCGTCGAATGCCAGATCAGCTTACCCTTTCGGGACATTTAATCCAGGATCCTCCTCTCTTCAACACGTTTGTGTGGCCCCGTGCCATGTATGTATATGCCATGCCGTGTCCACGATGGGCCCACGCACATGCACACAACATACCCGCGCAGTCGTCCCCACGTGCCTGTGAAACCTCGAGAGTCGGCTCTGATACCAAATGTAACGTCCAGTCCCGACATACATGGCCCAGGCCCACTCTTCCTAGGAGTGGTCCCACCCGCGTAGCAACCCGCTTGAACTTTCGTCCTCGCTTCGTTCAAAACGGTTAACCGAAGGTTACTACGCGTCCCTGGCTCTGGTATTTAAGTCGATTCGGCGATTTCAGGATTTCCAGTATGGTACTAAACGTTGGTTGCGCAGTGTTTTCGCGGTGCTACAGTACCGTGTGAACAGTACTCCGAATTTGGCCGGCCCATTTTCGGGTGAACAGTGGTCCGGCGAATAGTAACCTGGAGTCTAGCTGCTGCAGTACCTGACGCCCTCTGCTACAGTAGCACCGGCCCATACTGAAATTTAATTGGGCCCACTTTGGCCCATTAGGATGTTACATGCAGGTAATCGACAAAGCAGCCGCCGAGGAGGAGTTGCCCGAGTGCCCTGACCACCGTCCTTCCTCTTTCCTGAAAGGCAAGCCCTGGAGCATATTAAGTCTCCTATATTTTTACAAATATCTTGAGTATCTATTATTGTTGATGATACATTAAGTATAGGAATTGGTTGGAACCAATTGTTGCATTATATATCTATCCTTGTCTAGGTATCACACTTGAATCCTATTTAAGTTTAGGAACAGGTTAAATGCTTAGCCATGCTTAGTGCGGTAGAAGTCAGGTGATTTTCTGTCACCTGCGAGCTTTAGGATGAGGTGGATCACGGTTGGCTATATTTGCTATCGTGGAAAAGAACCATGTTAATAATAAATTAAGACCGGGCAGAGTCTTGTGTAGGTTTGGACATAGTGACTCCGTTTGCGTCGTTTAAGGACCGATACGCTGTACGTCCTCATGTCATGTTGAACACAACCTAACACTTAGTTGGCCGGATAACTCGTTCCGACCGTGAAGCCTAGTAGCTCGACTCAGGCCGAGAACATGAGCAGCGGCGCACATTCTAGAGGTAGTAAGGATGTGTGGAGAGCCATTGGCATAAGTCCAAGTCAGGTTAGAGTCCCGAGCAACCTTGGCGGAGTGGTTCTCTGAGAATGCCGATCTGTTCGGACTCGCAACTCCTGAATTGTGCCAAATGTGACTTGATTGCGACCCTGATGGGGGAAGCAGGGTTTGTGTTTAGGAATACTCGTCCAGCTAGATAGGAATCGATTTGAATCGCCATCTCTCCCGGATAGTGAGAACTTGACTGAGCATCGGCAATGTAGATTCAATTAATTTAACGATATGGTTAAATGGAGAATGATGATAATGTTGCCACGATTTATACCTGCTATGGTTATTAATGTTTGCATCTTAATTAAATGATTGATTAGTACAGGTGATAATATAGATGACAGGTTAATGGCTAAAAGTCACTACTAGTTCAGGTTAAGAGTTGATCATTATTACTTATGCTTTTCCACAAAAAGAAAGTGTCAGTCAGATCCACTAAATTAAGCTTTGCATGATCCTTGGTGTCATTTGTTTTGGTTTCCAACGGGTAAGTCTAGCTGAGTACATTCTTGTACCCAGGGTTTATTCTTTCTTGTTGCAGATGACCTTCTATATCAGGGCTTCTATAAGTATTGTCTCCACCCGGCGGGTGACGAAGACTAGATCACGGGCATGATCTCTGTTTTTCTTATCCGAATGCTTTTGTGGGTTGTGATCAGCAAACTGGTACTTGTATTTGAACTCGGGTGTGTAAGTTAAACTATTTGCTTCCGCTACTTTACAAGACTTGTTTTGTAATAACGATGACTCTAAGGTGTTGTAATCTATTTGCAAATCATCTGTGAAATGTTGTAACGGATGATGTGTTATATTGAATTACTATGATCTTGGTTGTATGCAAGTTGGTTTGAAATCCTTTGTGATTTCAGTTGACTATCGGGTTTATATGGGCTCAAGTGCGAGAATTTGATCGTTTCAGTGATTGTTTTTGTACTTGTGCTCTTATAAATTGGTTAGTTCTGTGACAAAAAGTATCATGGCTTAGATGAAAAGCACAAAAAACTTGAGATGCAATATAGCATTCTTTGGGATAGCAACTCACATCTCACTAAGGCAAAGGAAACCTCTACTCCATCTACTAGTCAAGGTTGTAAAAAATGTTTTAATCTTGATTTGAATGCCTATTCCACTAACCTTGCAAACATAGAGGCTATGAGAAAGGAGATTGCTGGGCTTAATGAAATCATTGGAAAAAGGTAGATCGGTGAGACCAAATCCAATGACAAGAAGAATGATGAATCAAAAGAGCTACAATTCAAGCAAGGAAGGCATCCCTCAATCAAGCATGGGCTTGGACACACAAAAGGAGTCAAGACAAATAGAAGAAGGATAGTGAATGACTATGAGTGTGTGTAGTTTGAGAGGAAGGGCAAAATTGGTATAGATTAGCCTACACAGACCATGATAGTGCCGCGCAGCGGCAGTGCCATGCCCTGCAAAAATAGGAAGGCTACCAATTCTGCTCCTGATCAAAGGAAGCCCAAGAAGAAGATGTACTAGGAGAAACAGGTTTTCTAGAAGCCTAAGGAATCAGTGTGGGCCACCAAGAATAAGTATGCCTATCAACCAAAGACTTATGCACCTCGACAAAGCTTGACATCATGCTTTGTTTTGAGGAACAACAGCAGTGAGAAAGTGGTTGCAAAAATATGTTGAAAATGAAACCAACATATATAGGAATACTTATATTTGGGTTCCTAAGATTCTTGTGACTAACATGCAAGGCCCCAAGTCAAATTGGGGACCTAAATCTAGCAACTAAACTTGTTTTATAGGCATACTCCTTCGGTAAATCAAGTTAGGTGCTTGATAGTGGATGTACAAATCATATGACCGGAGAAAGGAGTATGTTCTTATCATATTCCCCGGTGATGCACTTAAATAAAAATATTTTCTTTGGAGATAATTCAAAGGGGATGTGATTGGTCTCAGTAAAGTTGCTATAATCCTTGAGCATTCAATTACCATTGTATTACATGTTGATTCATTGAGTTATAATTTGTTGTCTGTTTCTCAATTGTGTGAGATGAGCTACAATTGTCTCTTTTCGAATAAGGGTGTGGAAGCCTATAGAAGGGATGATTCCTCTATTGTCTTTATGGGTCAATTAAAGAACAAGCTTTACTTAGTTGATTTCAACAAAAGTAAAGCTAAGCTTGAGACTTGTTTAGTGGCAGAATCTAGCATGGGTTGGCTTTGGCATCGCCGACTAGCCTATGTTGGAATGAGGAACTTGGCTAAACTTCTAAAAGATGAACACATCCTTGGACTAACAAATGTTCACTTTGAGAAAGACAGGATTTGTAGCGCTTGTCAAGCCAGAAAGCAAGTTGGAGCACCTCACCCACCAAAGAGCATCATGACCACCAAGCAACCAATGGAGCTAATACATATGGATCTCTTTAGACCGGTCGCCTACCTAAGTATCGGGGGTAACAAATATGGTCTTGTTATTGTTGATGACTATTCCCATTTCATTTGGGTATTTTTCTTGCATGACAAGTGCCAAGTTCAAGAGAAGGTGAAGATATTTGTTAGAAGAGCTCAAAAGGAGTTTGGTCTTCCTATCAAGAAAGTGAGAAGTGACAATGGGACCTAATTCAAGAATACTCTAGTTGATGAGTTTCTTGATGAAGAGGGCATCAAGAATGAGTTTTCAACTCTATACACCCCTCAACAAAATGGTGTAGTAGAGAGGAAGAACTGTACACTTATTGACATGGCAAGGACAATGCTAGATGAGTACAAGATGCTAGATATTTTTTGGTATGATGCCATCAACACCGCTTGCCATGCCATCAACCGCCTCTACCTACACAAGAAGTTGAAGAAAACTTCATTTGAGCTTCTAACCGGTAACAAGCCTAAGGTGTCTTACTTTAGAGTGTTTGGGTATGAGTGTTTCATACTTAATAGGAAACCCAAAACCTCTAAGTTTGCATCTAAAGTTGATGAAGGTTTTCTTCTTGGTTATGGATCAAATGAGCATGCCTACCATGTATTCAACAAAACCTCTGGGAGAGTTGAGATTGCGGTAGATGTGACATTTGGTGAATCTAATGGCTCTCAAGTAGAGCAATTTGATTCAAGTGTTGTTGGAAAGGAGGATCCACCATGTGAAGCAATCAAGCAATTGACAATTGGTGATATTAGACCACAAGAAGATGAAGCAACTAAAGTGGAGGTTCCTCAAGTTGCTGCTGCACCAATT